>NC_090651.1:83802998-83967998 GCF_040937935.1 Hyperolius riggenbachi
GTCGGACCCCCCCTCCCTCGCCTGGGTCCCCCGATCTGCGCTCCCCTCCAGCTGTAAATGGTTAAGTAACAGCGTATAGATTAAGAGGCAACAAGCGGGGATCACTCACCTTTTCCGTGTTCCAAAGTGCGCTCCACTGACGTCATTTCCTACAACGCCGTCCTCTTACAACACAGTGGGCGGCGTTGCCGGAAGTGACGTCAGTGGAGCGCTTGCTGGAACGCGGAAGAGGTGAGTGATCCCCGCTTGTTGCCTCTTAATCTATACGCTGTTACTTAACTATTTACAGCTGGAGGGGAGCGCAGATCGGGGGACCCAGGCGAGGGAGGGGGGTCCGACCCCCCCTCCCCACCGCTAGGCCCAATACCCTCTTTCTGCCCGCTACTCCTCTAGCTCGGCGGCCCCCCTCCCCACGAGGGTTGGGCGGCAGCAGCAGCAATTTTTTAGAAATTTGCCTCAGGCGGCAAAAAGTGTAGGGCCGGCCCTGGTTGGATCTCTGCCAAGTCCTCCAAAATTTTGAGCAATCCACGTTGCTTGTGACTGAGCAGTGACAACTCTACAGTCAGCATTACAATACCACTGCTGTGTTTACTGAAGAAATCAATGTTGAAGATGGAAACCGCTGGCATGATGCAAGTGGGGGGAATCTGAAGATGAAAACGATCAGCGTGATGATACCAACATCAGGCAACCTGCCTCAGGAAACGCTGGTCCCAGCTATGACAAAGAACAGGACGAGGAACAGCTGGAGTTGGAGCAGGAATTGGATGCCCCCACTGCCGAGGGACAGAGCGGTGCACGTTGGACTTCCACAATTTAGCGGGAATGGACAGGTGGGTGCCGCTCCCCCAGATGTGCCGCCCGAGGCAAATGTTTCACCCCGCCTCATGAGCGGGTCGGCCCTGCTTCCATGTGTGATATCCATGTACAGAAGCCCCTCCCATTCCATGTGCAGTCCCACTTCCATGTGTGATATCCATGTACAGAAGCCCCTCCCATTCCATGTGCAGTCCCTCTTCCATGTATGATATCCATGTACAAAAGCCCCTCCCACATTCCATGTGCAGTCCCTCTTCCATGTGTGATATCCATGTACAGAAGCCCCTCCCATGCCATGTGCAGTCCCTCTCCCATGTGTGATATCCATGTATAGGAGCTCCTCTCTTTCATGAACAGCTCCCTTGAGCATCAGTTTCCCTTTTCCATGTGCTGCTCCTTATTTCAGCCTCATTTTTTCTATGTATCAACCCCTCTTTCATGCCCAGGTACGCCCCCTTGGGCTGCAGCAGCCCAAGGCCCAGGCCTTTGTGGCTTTTCCAGAAATCCAGAAATGGATAACGCACAAAAGTAAATGTATCCAGATGGAACAAAGCTCTGTGCTCATCCTAGGTAGCTTCGCCTTGGATCAGGTATCCTTTAAATTCTGTGGTTTTTTTTGGCACATGCCAGAAGTGATGACTTGCAGACACCTTTTTCTGTAAGAATAAGTAGTTTTGTGTTTTAGATGTGCTTTTGGTGAAAAAGGTGGTGGTTCTCTCCTTAACCTAATTAGGGTTCCTGCATGCCTTTTCTATTGACATTGAAAGTCCAATAGCCAATTACAGTCAGCCGGAGCCTAGCAAGAAGAATCCTGACTTACAAGCATACAAGGCATGTCTTTACAAAAATGGAACTGTGGAACTTTAATCTGCTCCCTTTACCAAAACTAGAATTGAATTTAGAGGTAATGTTTCCCCGGACACCACTGAAGGATGGCGTTCTTCCGCGCGGGTTCCGCAGCTTTTCCCATCAGCCCTTATTCACGATTATTGTTCTGAAGATGAAAGCTAGAGAGCACTATGAAAAGAATCATGTTGATTCCTTTGTATTCTGTCTAACTATTGAATAAAAAAACAAAGTCTTATTTATGTGACCTGTATGCATTGTCCCGCCACAAGTGGCAATTAATGCAAAATTGCGATCAATGTGTGTTGGTTTGAATTTTTGCTGAGAAGCACGTCAGATATTCTTCAGTTATTAAGGATAAATCTACTTGTGAACTATCTTATTTTGTAAATATATCCAGGAAACTTCAGTAAATTTTGCAATTACTGTGTAACCGTGTCCAAGGATTTTATTTTTTCAGTTTGGCTTTCTGTGTACATAGTTACATAGTTATTTGGGTTGAACAAAGACAAACGTCCATCGAGTTCAACCAGAGAACAGAGAATTTATCTTGTAATAAATACCTCTGAGGACACTCTGCCTGGAAAGATGTAAGATTGGGTTGTAAGTAGTGTTAGATTGCAGTTGGCTGGTAGATATTAGCAGAAGAGACTGAAAGTCCTTAAAGTAAACCTGAGGTAAGGAAATAAAAAAAAAGTTTTGACTCTCTAGGATTGCCCATCCAGCCCACCCATCCAGATCTCTCATCCAGATCTCTATGGTCTAGAGGGAGTTTGTTAGCGCGGCCCCGGAGGAGTTGGTGAATGGACAGGTGGGGACATCCCAAATCCAGGATGGTAAGATGGGCTTTGGGGAACGAGGTAACCTAAGCCAGCAGCACAAATGTGATTATAAGGGGAAGAGGGCAGTTGTTATATGGCTGCTCTTGCTGTATAATCATGGTGGTCAGGTGGTCATCGTGGTGGTGGTGGTGCAATGATTGAAGGGGGTGCTATATGAACATTTTGCTTGGGGGGTCCCAAGAAATGTAGTTATATCTATAATGTACTTCTACATTGTTGGTTAAACTTCCCTTCCCATTCCTAACACTAACCTCTCCTCTGTCTAACACTAACCTCTCCTCTCCGCTGCATAACACCATGCCCAACACTAAAATTCCCTTCCTTGTCTAAAATAAACATCTCCTCTCCTCTGCCTAACACTAACCGCCATCCAATCAGGTTTTAGCCAATCACCTGTTATTTCTTTTTCTACAGAATTAACCTCTTAGCGACTGCTCCATGCCGATTGGCGTGAGCAGCCCCAGGACCACTCCATGCCAATTGGCGTGAAGTGCTAGGGGCAGAGATTGCAGGGGAATGACGGAGCTCTACCCGGCGATCGCCGCTAGGAGACTATTTAGGAGTCTATTTAGTCTGTACAGCGCTGCGATCTACGGCAGCACTGTACTGTGAACAGCCATGTGACCCTGCTGTCCCCCCGGGCAGCATGGAAGCGATCCGCTGAAGCTTATGACAGCTGATCGCATTGATTGGCTGGCGGGGGGGGGGAGGGATAATTAAATAATTAAAAAAAGAAGAAATTTGTTGTTATTTTAATAAAATAAATATTTGTAAAAAACAAACAAAAAACATCTGGGGAGATATCTGAACCCACCAACAGAAAGCTCTGTTGGTGGGCAGAAAAGGGGTGGGGGGTGGGATCACTTGTGTGCTGAGTTGTATGGCCCTGTGGTGAGCCCTTAAAGCTGCAGTGGTCTATTTTGTAAAAAAAAATGGCCTGGTCACTAGGGGGTTAATGGGATAATACATAAGTACCGGCTGGTTTACTAAGGGATATCTGAGCTGTAAAGTAGTCTAGTCATAGTAGCCTGTGAAAATTGGCCTGGTTTTGTCCCAAATTGGAACATATTCAGTAAATGACAGGAAAAAATTGCAGTGCACATGCAGCACACAGCAATTTCACCAACTTTCATAGCATGCATTTCACAAGAAGCGCAACACGCCTTACAGAGGCAATGTTCACCAGTATAACATGCATTACTTGCATAACGCGTGTTACACTAGAAGTGCAAATTTAATCTAGATAATGCAAGTTGTGCCCCGCATGCAACATCAGTGGAAGATACTAGTAAAATTGCTGTGCAATATGTGTGCTAAGCAATTTTACCGTCATTTAGTGAAAGTGCCAACTGTCTGCTATGGCAAAAGTTTATAATCAGAGCATAGCAAGGACAGCTGAGAGTTAGCTGGATTTGGGATACTACAGTCAACCTAAATGTATTAAACAAACTCTAAGGGACTGCAATAGCTCGATTCTAGTTCAGTCGTCATTTTCGCTGTTCTAGCTCTTTTATTATACCGGTGAGGGTTGGAAATTTTTGCCACATTATAGCAACAATTATAAATCTAGAAAGGGAATGTCTTTGTTCTGTGTGACCTGTGAAGTCTTACAGGGAGCCAAATTCAGTCAAAGTGGGAGTGCCAGCCCCCTCCTACTCATTTACATAATGCCCTGTTCAGCTCCACATGTAACAGGTAACCTGTCTTCTGAAAAAACGCCCATCATCTAAGCCCAGCTTCCAATGCGCCAAGCAGATTCTCTCTCATGCTTTACTCTGCTGTTTCAGCACTCATTAAAACATCCCTTGCTGTGCACAATGTGATTTGCTTCATGCTCGCCTCTGACTCGCCAGCACAGGCAAATCAGAACTGCTCACAGCCCAGCAAATTTAAAGTGTATCAAAAACTTGATACACTTTAAATTTGCTGGGCTGTTTAGACAGGTGTATACAAAGGAGAGTACAGGCAGGTCTATAGACCGGTGGGTTAGATAGCTGTATACACAGGTGGATGGATTTATACAGGTGTATAAACAGGTGGGTCAGACAGGTGTATACAAAGGTAAGTACAGGCAGGTCTATAGACCGGTGGGTTAGATAGCTGTTTACACAGGTGGATGGGTTTATGCAAATGTATACACAGGTGGGTTAGACAGGTGTATACAAAGAGGAGTACAGGCAGGTGTATACACTGGTGGGTTAGATAGCTGTATACACAGGTGGGTGGGTTTATACAGGTGTACACACAGGTGGGTTAGACAGGTGTGGTGTACACACAGGTGGGTTAGACAGGTGTATACAAATAGCAGTACAGGCAGGTGTTTATACAGTTGGCTGGTGTTTATACAGTTGGCTGATACAGGTGTGCACACAGATGGGTTTAGACAGGTGTATAACTATATATATATATATATATACATAACTTCCTATAAGTATCAGAGTATTTAAAGGGATACTGTAGGGGGGTCAGGGGAAAATGAGTTGAACTAACCCAGGGCTTCTAATGGTCCCCCGCAGACATCCCGTGCCCAACACAGCCACTCACCGATGCTCCAGCCCCGCCTCCGGTTCACTTCTGGAATTTCAGACTGTAAAGTCTGAAAACCACTGCGCCTGCATTGCCGTGTCCTTGATCCCGCTGATGTCACCAGGAGCATACAGCACAGACCCAGTATGATCTGTGCCTGTGCAGTACACTCCTGGTGACATCAGCTGGATCGAGGACAAGGCAACACAGGCGCAGTGCAGTGGTTTTCAGACTTTAAAGTCTGAAATTCCAGAAGTGAACTGGAGGCGGGGCCGGAGCATCGGTGAGTGGCTGCGTGGGCACAGGATGTCGGCGGGGGACAGTTAGAAGCCCCGGGTAAGTTCAACTCATTTTCCCCAGACCCCCCCTACAGTATCCCCTTAAAGTGTACCAGAGACGTCAAATTGTAAAGCTTTGATAGTAAGTCCGGGTATATTGCGCATGCGTGGCAGGTCCGCGCATGCACAGATGACCCAGACTGGACCCATCTGAGCCTGTTACTGTTAACGTTGATCGCGGATGAGCGACAGACCGTGGGAGGCCAGCGTGGGAATCTTATGACGAGCTTATGGGGCTGGAGGAAGTCCCGGGTAAGTATCAAAGCTTTAGAATTTGACGTCTCCGGTTTACTTTAATGCACAAATCGCTTGTAACAGGCAAGAGAGAAAAAATTTGTACTATTTGTCAAAAAAAAAAAATACAGTGGACATGGGACAAACATTCAATTATTGGGCATTGAATGTACTAAAAATCTATAACAAAAGGAGAACTGCTCAATTAATGTTTATTGATTCTGTCAATCGAATGTTGGTTGGGAAGGGACATTATTTGGGAGATTTAGTGGGCTGGGGCACCGGACAAGTGTGACATGAGTGTGAGTCTTCATAGCTTTGTAATGTGATGAGCAGTACAAGGTAAACGCAGAGTAGGTCGCTACAACCCCCTAGGCTCACCGGTGGTGCTCGGCGAACCCTCCACAGGGCAGGAAACATACATTCAAGCAGTACAAACTTGAGGCTGCAGCGGGGTGGGGGATATTAGATGAGATCTCTAATATCAAGTAAGGCGCTCAAACCTACTGCTTGACCCACTGAGTTGTGCTCCCATTTTTGCCTGAGGAAGCGGGGTCACGCCCACGAAACGTGTTGCATTTGTGGAGTTGAATAAATTATTTGTTAATTCTGTTTTATTGAGACTCGAGTGAGTTTTCTTTTTTGTAAGAGGGAGGTAAGTCCACCCTAACATCCCCCTCTGCTTTTAAACGGTTTTTATAACGTTTTACTCTACTCTGGCGCCTCTGTATACCGAGTTTTTGCTGATCTTCTAGTCCACCCCGGGTGGAGGGGTGCATCCCCATCTACTATCTACAGAGAGCGACTTCTTAACCTGAGTGGGGTCAGGTCCTAATGCTCCCCACCTGCATTTAAAGTGGTTGCCTATGGGTAACCCGTGTTTGTGAGTATATACACATAAAATTGTATTGAACTCTTCATTTTACCTGACAATACTGCACCATATTGGGCTCTCGATTCTCTTCTTGTTTTTAAGCAAGTAAGGCGAGGTGGTAAATTATTTATATCGGGTAGATAATGGTTGTTTGGAATCACAACTTTGACTTCATTGAGACCTACAGGTTTCATTATACTACTGAGGACTAGTCTTTATCATGGATGCTGGTGAAGCTGGTGAAGTCCTGTGCCTGTGCTTGGGGAGTAAGGTGTCTGGTGGATGTGGGATACAAGAGTGCTGTTAACCCTTTAGCAACCACTGTATTTAGAGGCTTGTAAGTGCTCCAGGCCAATTTGTTTTAGCTCATTTTTTTTTATTTCTTCTTTGTTCCTAGCTTCTAATTAGTATTGCTGTAATGTGTATTTGTGGCCACTTGTCACTAGGGGGCAGTGGGAGATAATAATAGAGGACTTCTGCTTTCAGTTTCTGTATTTTATGCTAGCAGGAAGTGATCAAAGCATTCCAAGATAATTAAAACACGAGTTCTACCGATCGATGTCAAACGAGAACTCTATTGAACCTTCTAATGGGTTAATTATACGTTTTAGAGTTTTTCATTAGTTAATTTAATTTACTGTTTTTTTAATAGTTCAAATAATATTTGCACATTTCATATATTTTTTTCTCTGGGTGAGTAGTATTTATTGTTTCATTGTACGCTGCCTACTTGAATGGTGCAAGTAAACTTATGAGATACTGTAATTCATTCTACGTGTGACAAATAGAGATGTAGCGAACGGTTCCCGAACCGTTCGCCGGCGAACATCTCTGAATACATGGGGCATTTACTACTTCCGGGTCGCTCTGACCCGGAGTAGTACGCCTGCGCTGCCCGGCGAAGCGCGTCCTGGATCGCGCTCCTGTTGCCGGGCACTCTCTGCGCATGTGCGTGACGTCATAAACGACGTCACGCACATGCGCAGAGAGTGCCCGGCAACAGGAGCGCGATCTAGGACGCGCTTCGCCGGGCAGCGCAGGCGTACTACTCCGGGTCAGAGCGACCCGGAAGTAGTAAAAGCCCCAGAGATGTTCGCCGAGCGAACAGTTCTCAACATCTCTAGTGACAAATAGAACTTTAGCGGCATAGAAATTATATTTTTATTTTCAATTTAATGGCTTATATTTAAAAATTGCACCAGATTGTCACAGTTGCTGTTTAGAATCTATACTCTACCTTGTTAAAGTGGATCAGAGATAAACTTTTACTCATTGCATAATTGTGTTCCTTTCATATAGTTTATAGGGCATTCCTCAAGCCAAATACTTTTTTTGTTTTGTGTTAATACTCTAATTCCCTATAAACTAAACAAGCCTCACCCACAGCTCCTTTTGTGCCTTGGCACTGTAGCAAGGGCTTATGGGAGCTCAGTCTGGGCAGGAGGAGGAGGTTACTAGCCATTGATTTCAGAGGCAGAGGGAGGAGGAGAGGGGAGTGAATTTTACACACAAGCAAGCTGAAAGCATCTCCAGCCCTCAGCCTGTGACAATGTGACAAACAGAACATGGCTGCCCTCATTGCATCACAGGAATAAATAATCATAAATGTTTGAAGCTGTTTGCAGCTAGATTTGCTGTGTAAACTATATAAACTTTAGATAAGATATATAGACAAGTTACTTGTTATAGTTTTTCATCTCGGATCCGCTTTAAGATGAAAGTAGTGACCATTTGAACTTTCTTGTACTCAAATCTTATTAGAAGCCTTATCTCACTGTTTCTTCTCAATAGAGAATTTCTTGCTAGGGCTAGTATTATATGTATATGTTTATCTCATCATGTCACATGTCACTTCATGTACATTTTAATAAATCAGGTTTGCATGTGATCAGGAAAGTGTTTGGGGCAAGTTACCCTGTAGGCCTAGTCACGAGTCCTGAAGCATATTTTCCTTATTATGCTGTAGTTCTGACTGAAATACATTTAATGTGATTCTGCTCAGCCTCTGGCAATGTAAAGGCAAAGCACCCCAAGCAACCTATATGCATCATTATGACAAGAACCCACGGAGTACAACTCTTCCATGACACACCTGACCTCTTATCTAATTATCTTACTCCCCAGTGCTGTGTATGCACTGCTCAGTCCATGGCATATAAAGACTCAATCACTTACCTGCTGCCATTATAACTCATTAAGCATCATTCAACTTAATGGCTGTAAATGAGACATAATGACTCTCTCAGCTGAGTACATATACATCGCTACGCTTATAGGCAGGATGAAAACAAGAAGTATTTTAAGATATCCGCATTAGCCGTTTGAAGAAGAAAAAAATGAAACAACAGAACAGATGTGAAGAGTCCCAACTCCCTTGTCTAGAGTTACAATAGCTTGTGTGTTTTGTGTTCATGAAAAAACAAAACGTCGCCTCAGCCAATGCTTATACACTGGCGGCCTTCACTATCCATCCATCTCTCATTCCAGGTTGTATAAAATAACCCTTTTTTCACATCATAATAGAACATGCAGTACTTTGATTTAATTAATGGAACAACGTGCAACAAAAGACATTTTCTTCATGGGAAATGGTGATTTTTGTGAGATAAAGCCCATTGCTATTTCATTATAAAATGGAGATAAATACAACGCTGGAACAAAGAAGAGTAATGACAAAGAAAGTTTATTCCGAAGCAAAATTTTTGACTTTACCCTCGTCAATGAATAAATAGTCCTGTGGGGTTTTTCCTGAAAATAATTCCATTTAAAGCAGACCTGAACTCAGAACTTCTTCTCTGCTCTAAAATATACACAACAGCATAATGACTTTTTAAAGAGAACCTGTACTCTAAAATTCTTACAATAAAAAGCATACCATGCTATTCATTATGTTCTCCTGGGCCCCTCTGTGCTGTTTCTGCCACTCCCTGCTGCAATCCTGGCTTGTAATTGCCAGTTTTAGGCAGTGTTTACAAACAAAAGACATGGCTTCTAACCAGAGTATGATAGGCTAAGAACAGCTCACTGTGTGACTCATGCAGAGCTTGGAGAGGGTGTGTAAAGCTTCTGCCAATGACAAGCAGTGCTCACATTCCACACATTCCAGCCTGAGCCCGACAGAGCCAACAGAGGAGAGAAGATATATTACAGAGACAGTGCAACTAGAAAAGGCTGCAGTAAGACAGACCACATTAGAACAGGCATATGAACTTATAGGATAGAAGAAATAAGGCTCACAATTTTGTTAGAGTCTCTTTAAATAAAACATTTCTTTGTTACAGCTGATACAAATTCTGCAATAAATCTGCAGTGGGTCTACTTCCTCCTTTCATGGAAGCAGACATAGGGTTAACATCCTGTGTTTACAAATTATCTGCTCTGCCACGGCAGAGGAGATTCCTAAACTGACACAGCTGAGAGATCAAATGACACTGATGATTAGTCACAGATGAGGGGGAATTAGACAGGCTAAACTTTATAAATACCTACTGTACAGGGCGCATTGCTCTGTTCAGGTGCACTTTAATGATGAAAAGTCAGCATTGGTTAGAACTGGTATACAAAGGGGTCATTGGCTTTTATTGCTTTTTATTGTCTGTGGAATTACTACCCCTATTTTCTATTAGCCATATAGTACAAAATCCATTTTCATCACCTGGATGAAAATCTCCGACGGTGCACAAATTTGGCCTCAACACAAAAGCCAAACTTTGGTTAACTGCCCCTCCCCACTCTCTACCCAGGGGCATAACTGCATAACTGCCCCACCCCCATGTTCACACCTATTTTCCCTCCTCTTTTGGTGATACACTTGGCCAGGGGACCCATCTGGCATGGGTCATACAGCAAGTATGATCATGACAACCCCATAACAGGGCAGTACATTAACCCAGTTTCGGACGGAGGCAAGCAGTTAGAGACTACCATGTCTCTGGGTCCCACTGCATCTCCTAAGGATGCTCCTATCATGGTTACACCTCTTCCTCCACTTCCTTTTCCCCAGCTCATCTTTGGCCCAGAGTCAGTAATTCTTTATGGAGAAATCTTTGGGGGACAGAATAGTCTTCGGACTGCTCAGCCTCTGTGCCTTTTCAGCTAGGAAGTGGTCCACTACATCCAGGGTGATGACTCATGGCTTATCCACCCACTGAAAATGTAGAAGGCAAGACACTGATATGGACAGCACAATGCGTGTCTGCTAGCTCCGGATCAAAGCGGAGAGGGATCGCAATGGAATCAGGCTGCCAGATCTCATAATAAACCACAAAATAAATTGAATTACATCCGTAGAATTATATGAGGTGTGTAATTGGGAAATGCAATGACGGGTGAGTTTTGTCTTCTTAGATAAGTATACAAATAGTCAATTCAACAGAGTTCTTCTCTTCCACTAAGAGCCAGTACACACGGCCAGCTGCCAGTGGCTTGTTTAGAAGTGCTGAAGCTTTCGCTGTTACTGAGCAGGAAAGGGTTTGGCATAGTTTTCTGCCAGTTCATCATTAGGTCACATTTTGAGCTTCGTGGGTGATAAGGAACTGCAAACGCCGCCAATGCCAGAAGCTACATGCAGCATCTCGAATAATGCAATCAACTGCAATGCTTGCGCAATCAGGGGCAATTGATGACGACTGTCGTTTCTGTTCTGAACTGTCCCCAAGGCTGGAATCACACCATACTGGATAAAAAAGGGTTCTTACATTGTGCACCAGTTACCCATCTGTCTTCTTTTTCTGTGTGTTTTTTTTTTTTACAATACTAACCCCCCCCCTCCTTTACTGTCACCCTTTGTTCAGTTCCTCAGCCACCACCATCCATTCAGGTCCCTACACACTAAAAACGCCGCTATACTGATTCCAGAGCACCAGCAGAAGCATCACTGGCTCCTAATGGTTGCAGTGGACCAATGAGAAATTGCCTTCCCCAGGAAGGGTTTTTAATGGTCCACTAGTGAGTGAATCAATGAGAATACTACCTGGGGATTGACAATTCTCATTGGTCTACTGCAACCAATGGGAGCCTGTGATATTTCTGCTGTGCTCTGGGATCAGTAAACAGTGTTTCCAGCATGCAGGGACTCAAATGGATGGCGGCAGGTGAGTATTTTGTGAAACGCACCTGACGAGCAGCCTTAGAGTGTAACAGAGATATTAAACATGAAAGATTTGATACTTACCCAGGGCTTCCTCCCGTCCCATACACACGTCTAAATCCCACGCTGTCCTCCCGCGGTCTGCCATTCAGCTGCGATCAGCCCTGGTAACTTGCTCAGCCGGGTCCAGTCTGTGTCTTCGGCGCATGCGCTGACCTCCCGCTCATGCACAGTAGACCCGGACTAACGTGACTGAGCAAGTTACCGGGGCTGATCGCAGATGAATGGCAGACCGCGGGAGGATGGTGTGGGACTCAGACGTGTTTATGGGGTGGGAGGAACCCCCAGGCTAAGTACCAAATCTTTCTTTTTTAAGATCTCTGGTTTACGTTAAGGGCCCGTTTCCACTATCGCGAATCCGCATGCGGGCAACGCATGCGGATTCGCACAGTCAGTACAAGTGGATGGGACTGTTTCCACTTGTGCGTTTCCCCGCACGTTTTTCTGTGCAGAAAAAATCTGCAGGGTAGGGGCCTCAGAATTCGCCTGCGTGTGGAATGCAGGCGAATCGCACGCAATGTATTTAATAGGGAAATCGCATGCGTTTTCCCCATGCGTTTTTTGCCGCGATTTCACATGCGATTTCGCATAGATACCCATGTTAATTCACACAGGCAGTGACATGGTTAAAATCGCATACAGCCTTACCTATGCGAAATCGCGGCAAAAAACGCATGCGGAATCGCACCCGCATGCGATTTGCCTGCGGTGATTCGCCGGCGATTTCGTAACGCTATAGTGGAAACGGGCCCTTAAGGAATACTATTGATACCCAAGTGTTCTAAAACGACAGTGTGCAAATAATGTCTAAGTAGCTGTGTAAACATTTTCCTACTTTTCATGTTAAATATCAGAGGCAAAAGCTGTAATTTATTGAGGGTAGGATTTAGCTATATTGGGACAAATCAATTGCAGAAGGGGTGTCTGCTTCAATGCACAGCCAGAGTTGCATATCAGACTACAGAAAGCAAATATCAAACATATCAAACTCTGAAAGCAAAAACAGTATGAAAAGCTGTGACAATTAGTTACATTTCCTCTGCTCTCTTCAGACAGGTCAGTCAGAAACACAGGACACAGGAGCTGCAGCTGTTGGGAGCTCTCTTCTCTGTCACACACAGTTACACATAGAGTTAACTGTGTGAGGGGAATGTGTGAGGGGAATTTCCCCTCTCCTCATGGCTCAGTCAGCTGTCAGTTTTGACGTCAGTAAAGATTGAATGTATTTTGATAACAGTAAACAAAGCAGTTGTTACTAAAATGTATACACCAGTACTTAGCAGCACTTGCCAAACAATTCCTGTGTCAATTGAAAAAAATATGTGAATCGATAGTATTCCTTTAAGCAACTGATGGTCATAAACATGGGTGTAACTATCTCCCCTGTGACCCCTGCCGTCAGGGCAGGAGGTCCCAGTGGCTTTGGGGGCTCCTCCTCCTCCCACTTCCCAACCACAATTGCAGGCAATTAACGAAAAAACCTCCCTGTTCGCTCACAAAAACCATGTGCAGGAAAGTGTGTAATTTTTTCCTGCTTCCAGATGCTGCTTCACAGCAGAAAACCGTCTGCTGCCATTCGCCAGCTCCGAATCACATGACCCATATGGGGTTCGGGGGCCAAGGACCAATTTTGCAGGGGGCCCTATAAAGTCTAGTTAGGCCCCTGGTCATAATGCACTGAACAGATTCAGTATGAATGGACTTATGTGAACAGATGCTATGGCTTAACATAGGATATTTTCAATAGTGATGATCGTAATCAGCGAATTATGATTGCGCATAATTTTATGTACATTTCCGCAATTACGCCTATATGTAATTATGATTTGCAAATTCATTTGAGTTTGCATTCATTCGTAATTTCGTGTAAAATTTTGCGTAATTTTCATGTAATTTCATGCCGACTTTGGCAGTGAATACAAAGCCCCCATACATGCTTTTGCTACCAAAATTGCTACATATGTTAAAGTGAATGGGAACAGCATTTTTTTTTAAAATGAAGCAAATACTTACCTAAGGAGAGGGAAGGCTCTGGGTCATATAGAGCCTTCCGTCTCCTCTCTCTGTGCTCTCTATCCTGTGCTGCCCCCCCCCCCCCATTTCAATCCCCCACCGAAAGAGTATTTGAAAATCTTCGGCAGCCGTGTCCTCCCAAAGACGTGCGGCTCCATACTGCACAGGCGTGAGCATGCAAGAGAGCGTGCTTGCGCAGGCGCAGTACAGGGCCGCCCTTCTTCAGGAGCACACGGGCTTCCTGAAGACTTCTGAAGCCTCCTTCGGCCGGGTAAAGCAATATTTGACTAAATTAGTCAAATACTGCTTCCGGGCGAGCCAGCACTGGAACGAGGGGACCAGGAGAGGAGCCGGAAGGCTCTATAGGACCCAGAGCCTTCCCTCTCCTTGGGTAAGTACCTGTCTCATTGTTTTAAATGCTGTTCCCATTCACTTTAAGGAGAATAGTGGGTACAAGTCAAAGTTCAACTCAGAAAAACAGTTTAAAAAGTATTTTTCTTTGCATTTTAAAATTTTTTGAAAAATTATTTTTTGTACCCACTATTCTCCTTAACATATGTGGCAATTTTGGTAGCAATAGCTTGTATGGGGGCTTTGCTTATTATGGGAAATAACGCAAAAAATATGCAAAATTATGAAATATTACTATTACATAAGAAATTAATTATGATTTTCTCTGAAATGTCACATTACGATTACGATGCGTAATTGCAAATTTTAGATGCAAAATTTCTGCCCACCACTGCTTTTCATATTTGTTCCATTGCGCTCTGCTAACAATTTCCCTGCTAGTGTGAAAGGACCCTAACACTACAATCCTTATTTGGTGCATTGTAGTTTGTTTACACAATTTACAATGAACTGACCAATATACATAAATACAACCCTGTCTCTCGATGGGCTGTAAACTCAGTTTGAATCCACAGATCCTCTGTACAGTAGTGCAGACTTACTGCCTGCCCTGCACTGTTCACAAGGTAACCAACTTAAAATGGAACGTCGTAAAGCACAATTTACCAAATAGCAGCTGAGCTCCCGCAGCTTGTCTGTGTCTCAGAAGACAGCCATGTCAGAGTGAAGTACATCGCTACATAAAACCCCTGTACTGCTATCATTATTACTCTGTGGCCTTCTAGAAACACATGCACTTTAAAGGGAACCTGAACTGAGTAAAATTATTTAAAATAAACACATGCTGTAGCTGCAAATTAATATTGCATACTTACCTCCCTGTCAGTTCCTCTCAGAAGCTCACCATTTTCTTCTTACAGTGATCCCTTCCAGTTCTGACAAGATTTTGCCAGAACTGAAATATACCAGTTGCTGTCAGTTATATATCAGTTGCTGTCAGTTACAACTGAATATGCAAGGTAATGTCCATGTTTCCCTATGGCTCAAGTGGGCGATATTACAGTTTAACAGTGTGCTGACCAGGAAGCTGTTATGGGGTAATGGCCATTTTCAAAATGGAGGACAGGAATTCTATTGATCACAGTGGACAAACAGGACGCAGGAGAGGAGAAAGAGATTGATGAGTAGACTACACAGGAGGTAAGTATGACCTGTATATGTTTATTTTGACTTTTAATGTTCAGTTCAGGTTCTCTTTAATGCTCATGATGCAGTCAAATTATCATGTGTTAAAGGTATATGTTTAATATGTGGCTATGGTAACTGTGTTGATTTTTATTTTATGTTATGTGAAGCTATGCTAACTGTGCTGTTTTATTGCTGTAGGAATTTCCAACTGGCTTTGAGGAGTGTGTAATAATTTCACGTGTTTCAGCAACACGTTATGCTGTATGAACTGTGCAGAATTATTGGTATGGGGGTTTTCTTTCTGTCATTTAGGAGTGTATAATATTAAGCACATTTTCAGCGTATGCCGTAGTCGTTTGGCCATGTGTGAAACTGTGAATGTGAGGTATGTGAGTCATTTCATTGGATGTGTGGTGTAAATGAATGTGAATTTGTGTGCATTTCAGTGTGTTAGATGATGTTTTGGTATGTGCGTTGTTTCATTGAATGTGTGTGTAGTATGATCAAGTGGGTGTTCCTTTGTATGACTGCAACATCAGCACTGGCTTTTGTTGTTCCTGCAGCCGCTGTCCATCTGTTTTCAGTGTACAGTGATGTTGGTCATTACACTGTATGTTTGGTGCAAGCATGTTGGTGGATGTGATTATCTTTGTCAGTATCTCACATGTGTATTGGTTAAATACTGAGGTGAAAATAACCCGATGAGATAAAAAAAAACAATTGTACATATCTGCCTTCTTTTAAAAATGGCTCTTTTTTTTAGATATATCCCCCCGTTTTATTTACATTTAAATCTACTTTTTAAGTTTTTGCTGTTTCATTGTTTCTGCTCAGACTCATTTGTTGAAGTTGAAGTATGCCAGTGCTAAAATCTATGAACTATTGTTTCCTGCTCTCAGAAGCCATTTTCTGCCAGGAAATTGTTTTATGGCTGTAATTCCTTATCAGTGACAATTACCCTATAGTCTGTCCAGGTCCCGACCAGGTCCCCACTGAACAGAAACTGTCACTTGCATACCTGATGTTTAACTCTTTCAGGCAGAGAAAGAAAAAAACACAGCCTAGCTATGCGTTTTCTTAGCACTGTACATACACATATCAAACTCATCTTGTCATATTCCACCTCGGCATTTCTTTAAGCACTAATGTGTTGTTGCTGGTGCTTTTATCCATCTGTATACAGTGTACAATGGTCATTATGTATGTGGGTGGAGCTTAAAGAAAACCTGAACTGAAAATTAAAAGTCAAAATAAGCATACACAAGTCATACTTACCTTCCATGTAGTCTACTCCTCAGTGTCTTTCTCCTGTCCCGCGTCCTATTTGTTCACTGTGATCAAGGGAATTTTCCGTCCTCCATTTTGAAAATGGCCATTACCCATAACAGCTTTCTGGTCAGCACACAGTTAAACTGTAACATCGCCTACTTGAGCCATAGGGAAACATGGACATTACCTGGTACATCAGTTTTCCTCTCAGCTATAACTGACAGCAACTGATATTTTACTGACAGCAACTGATATATTTCAGATCTGACAAAATATTGTCAGAACTGGAAGGGATTATTATCAGAAGAAAATGGTGAGCTTCTGAGAGGAACTGATGGCAAGGTAACTATGCAATGTTCATTTGAAGTTACCTCATGTGTTTATTTTAAATATTTTTACTCAGTACAGGTTCTCTTTAATGATAAGTGTGTGCAGTTCCTTCTCTCCAGCCATAGCCAGGGGTTGTCCTCATATGTGTATCAGCGCCAAGGAAACAATGTGGCCACTGTTGAGAGAAGAACAATGTCCAGAGTTCACAAACAGGTAAATTGTAAATGATTAGCACAGAGTCCAAAAACAGAAGACGAGTCTTCAACAAAGAATAAGAGCAGGCAAATCTCCACCACAATAAATATCGGGGTCACGGCACAGCTCTGCATTCATGGATATCCAGAAAAAGGAAAGAGGCTTACCAGCTGGTGACAATCCACAATATAAGGTTGTATCAATGATTTGGTAGGACATCAGGAAGCAACAGTCTGTCCAGGATACACCAATTCAGCAATGATTCAAAGTCTAAAGGTGCCGCTTGTCTCCTTCCCGACTGGTTTCGCAAACTAGCGTCATCAGGGGATGACACTAGTTTGTGAAACCAGTCGGGAAAGAGACAAGCGGCACCTTTAGACTGTCCTTTTCTGCTGACCCATACACGCGTGCAACTTTCTTGGGGTTTCCATTGCATGGGCCCTGTATGGAAGTTTCATTTTTATGCTATTTTTTATGCTGTTTTTACTATGAAAACTCTATATTAAACAGTTTACACTTAGAGTTGCTGTTTGTTTGTTTTTTTATGATGTTTACTACTGATATCCATTCGTGAGATAAATCATTGCTTAATTGGTGTATCCTGGACAGACTGTTGCTTCCTTATGTCCTACCAAATCGTTGATACAACCTTATAATGTGGGTTGTCACCAGCTGGTAAGCCTCTTTCCTTTTCCTGGGTATCCATGAGCTGTGCCGTGACCACAATATTTATTGTGGTGGAGATTTGCCTGCTCTAATTCTTTGTTGAAGACTCGTCTTCTGTTTTTGGACTCTGCGCTGATCATTTATAGATCAGACTAGTGCCTAGAGTTTAGTGGGAGGGGAAAGAGGCAAAAACAAATTATACATTGTAGGAGGAAGCTTATGAGCTTGCACAGATGCAGACATCTGAATGTTTGACTAGTTTCCTCCTGGGATGAGAGACTCATAAGACAATAATATTGCAATGAAGGAGGAACTTCAATGAATATAGCTTAACCTTCTGCCGCCCGCGTCACGCCAGTAGGCGTGGCCGCGGCGGCAGCCCCAGGACCGCCTAACGCCAATTGGTGTAAAGTCCTGGGGCTCTGTTTTGCATGAGATCGCGCGCATGGTGCGCGCACATCTCATGCTCGGAGGGCGGAGCTCCGCCCCGCCTTCAGTCTCCGAGCGGCTATTGCCGCTCGGGAGACTGTTAGACGGCGATCGCGCCGTCTAATTACTAGGTGCAGCGCTGCGATGAGCAGCAGCGCTGCACTGGGGACAGCCGTGTGACACGGCTGTCCCCATGGGGGACAAGAGAGCGATCGGCTCTCATAGGCAGAAGCCTATGACAGCCGATCGCCATAATTGGCTGGCTGTGGGGAGGGAGGGAGGGTGGGAATAAATTTACAGAAACAGGGTTTTTTAAAAAAAAAACAAAACAACAATATTTATTTTAAAAAAAAATAAACATGGGGGGAGCGATCAGACCTCACCAACAGAGAGCTCTGTTGGTGGGGAGAAAAGGGGAGGGGGATCACTTGTGTGCTGAGTTATGCGGCCCTGCAGCTTGGCCTTAAAGCTGCAGTGGCCATTTTAGCTAAAAATTGCCTGGTCACTAGGGGGGTTTAGCCCTGCAGTCCTCAAGTGGTTAATGAATTAAACTGCTTATTTTTTACAGTATTTATTAACAAATTATTTAGTCAACGTTTGCCCATTGTAAGAATATTTCCTTTCCCTGATTTACATTTTTAATTTATCAATTTATTACAGATGGCAACATTTTAACTGCTGGCAAGGTGCATCACTGTAGAATGTTTGTTTGTTGTGAAGTGAGCAGAAATAACACCTGATCTCCCAGAGTGCTCTGGGGGAGGCTATGTGACATCCTAGCCTAGGCTAAGCATCACGGGGAGGGTGGAGCTACATTCCAATATACAGCAATGTATAGATATAAGAAGGGTTTCTAAAACTAAGATAACAAAAAAGTGGGTATCCTAAATAAATGACTACATTACCACATTATTATATAGGTCATTATGTTTCCTCTGAATGTAATATATGCAGAAATTGATTTATTAGGCTTTGTTCACATAGAGCTGGACTGCTTTCTAGAAAGGCCATAAAGGCCTGAGCCTTGGGCGGCTGCACCCCAAGGCGGCACCTGGACATGAAAGAGGGGCTGCTGCATATGAAAAGGGCACCTGGAAATGGGGAGCAACACATAAAATAGGGTACCGGATCCTAAAGAGGTTCGTGAAAGAAAAGTGCTGCTGATACACATGGAAGAGGGGGCTGCACATGGAATGGGAGGGTCACTGCTGCAAAAGAAAGGGGAGTCACAACACCTTTAGCCTAGGGACACAAAAGGTATAAATCTATCATTGGCAGACAGGGCAGTATCTGCTCTGATGGCGCGCTGTGGTCTGATTGGAGTATGGAGCTGATGTTACCATAGTTTTCTGTGGGAAAGGCATCCGCTGTCCAGAAAAAACAACAAAAAAACATGCAGGACAAATTCTTGTGTTGCGGTTACCGCAGACTGACAAGTGAAAAAGGACCCTATTAATAACATAGGATCTGTTAACTGTCAGATTTTACAGTCCGATGCAGTCTGGCAAAATGGCTAAAAATGTCTGTTTTGTGTTGTAATTTGAACCAAGCTATAGTTTGTTTTGTGCAAGGCAGGTAATTTGTGCGCTGTGCAGTGCATGGTAATTTGGGCGCCCCCACAGACCGCAATGTTTATTGCAGCTACATTGGCGCCTAGTGTATAATTTGGGCACCAGGCATAGCTTAAAGTCATGTAAAGTAGGGATGGTGGAATTAGGCATAGGGTTAACCATATGGCTGATTTTTTGTGTAGCTAGAGGGAGGATTAGTGTAAAGGTACACATTACCGGTACAATCTCCTGAAGGATTGACCGTAAAATTGATCAAATCAGGTACCATTAATGGTGCAGATCAAAGATGGTTGTTTAATCAATCTTTCCAGCGATCCAGATTTCAGGTCAATTCTTTTAGTCTTATTGGATTGCTTATCATTTTCTCTTCCGTTGGTGAGCCTGAACAATGAATTCCAATGATTGGATGGACGATCGTTTGGGATATTGTATCATTAATGCGCACCTGTAGGAGGAGGTAGATGCCTTCCTGGAATACTGGCAGTATTGCCAATATTTTACTACCGGCTTTATACAACACCCACATTCCTGCACGCCCTATTTACATGTATGTGTTTTGTGTGCTTAACTCCGTAAAAATAATTTTCTCAATCCATGAAATTTCTTTGCTGTTACTGTGAATGTGTGAAATGATAATTATTCTTGCCGTTACTTTCAGAACTCTAATGAATTAAAGGAGTGGTAAACTCAAGCTTTACTGCCTAGATGCATTTTATTAACACAAATTAAGCTGAAAATGTATTTAGAACAAAATATTAATTTGAGATATTATGATGAGTTTTTATACACAACACAAAATCATCGCTCATCATTTTTACAATACTCTTGAGTCTAGATCCATGACGTCCACAGCTGTTACCCTAAACAAGTCTAAAACAATACAAATTTTCCTGGCTAGCTGGGGGTATCATAAGTAAATTAACCACTTTACATACTGTATATATTCGAGTATAAACTGAATTTTTAGGCCCATAAAAGTGGCCTAAAAGTACGGGTGCCAGACTTATACTGGAGTCACTAACAAACTGTAAACCCCCTGATTGCACCCCACCCACCATAGGCACAGCAGAGTTGAGCCGTGATGGCTGTTGCATGCAGATCTGTGGACTGTGTGCCGCTGTGTATTTTTGCTATGGTGATGGAGCGTTTGCTGATCAGCAGCCCGTGGTGTGTAGTGAAGTGAGGCCTAGCCGCATTGCTATCACCTGCTGGCTGCTGCCCTAGCCTCGGCATGTACTCTGCTTCCCGGCAGTGTCTCCGCTTCTCGTCTGCCACCTCACGCCACTCTCTCCCACCCCAACATGCAGCAAGGAATCCTCTATAAGGCCTGGTGCACACCAGAGGAGTTTTTCTGACCGTTTTGAGTTTTTAAATCTGCTGCTAATGTTATCCTATGTGTCTGTGCACACTGGAGCAATGAGGTTTTGTAAAAAAACCCATAGCATTACATTGGGAAGAGCTTTTGAAACCTCTAAAAGCTCTTCCCAATGTAATGCTATGGTTTTTTTTTACAAAACCGCATTGCTCCAGTGTGCACAGACACATAGGATAACATTAGCAGCAGATTTAAAAACTCAAAACGCTCAGAAAAACTCCTTTGGTGTGCACCAGGCCTAAGGCCCAGTGCACACCAAAACCGCTAGCAGATCCGCAATACGCTAGCGGTTTTGGGAGCTGATTTCAGAGCGATTCTAGGTATGTTTAGAGAGGTTTTCTAAAAATACCTAGCGGTTTTGCGTGCGTTTTTGTGTAGCAGATTACACATATTGTTACAGTAAAAGCTGTTACTGAACAGCTACTGTAACAAAAATGCCTGGCAAACCGCTCTGAACTAGCGTTTTTCAGAGCGGTTTGTGTTTTTCCTATACTTTACATTGAGGACGAAACGCTTCCGAAAACCGCAAACGCGCAGCAGGAGGCGCGTTTGCGGCTTGGCAAAAACCGCAAACCGCCAGTGTGCACCATCCCATTGCAATACATTAGACAAGCGTTTTTAGAGGCGGATGCGGCCGGCGGATCGCTCCAAAAACCCCTCGGTGTGCACTGGGCCTAACTGTCGGTTGTATTCTAATTGCTATGATTCCTGCAGTGGCGGATGGGCACCATTAGAATGTATCATTGCAATAAGATTATGACCTACAGTTAGGGCTTGTTAACACTATAAGCGTTTGGGTATTTTTTTAAGTGCTGGCTATTTTAGAAATCGCCCTAAAAGAGCTTGTGCAATGATTCCCTATGAGAGTGTTCACATACCTGACTGTCAGGAAGTGAAAAAAAAATGAATCGCTCTGCAAAAGTGCTTAGAAAAGCGCTTTTCTAAGCACAAAGTGCCGAGAAAAGTGCTAACAAAACGCTCAATAAATCGCTCAGCGCTTGCAATAGCGCTGGTGATTTATAATGTGAACATAACCTTACAGAGGATTCCACGCTGTGATCCAAGCTCCAAACCACTGACAGGGTAGGGGAGAGTGTCGTGAGGGGGCAGAGGAGGAGCAGAGACACTGCGGGGAAGCAGAGTACATGCCGAAGCAGGTTATAGCAATGCGGCTAGGCCTCACTACACACCACGGGCTGCTGACCAGCATGCGCTCCATTACCATAGCAACTATACATGCTGCTCTGCTCTAAAGAAGGTGTGGCGTCACAGATCAGCATGCACAACAGCTGTAACTGCTCAGCACCGCTGTGCTTACATGACAGTAAACAGCAGCTGGCTGATACAAGTTGGTACATCCTGTGCTTATCCTTCTGACATTTATTATGACTATTAAAACTCACCATTAGCTGCTGCATTTCTTGCTTATACTCAAGTCAATCATTTTCCATTTTTGTAAGGTAAAAGTTGAGGGTCGGCTTAAACTCAGGTATATGTGGTAATTGTAATTCTGTGTATCTGTGTATGTAATATTTATATAAATAGAAATATTTAGAAATATTAATCCTTTTGGATTAAATTACTAAATGCTTTTATTGGATTATGTAGAAAGGTGTAAAGTAGTATTAAAAGGACACACTGTACAAGCCAAGAAAAAAAACAAAGTGCAACTGTTGCTATATATTATGCTTCATGAATCAATTAGCCAACGACTACCAACTAGGCAAACCTGAGGTGAATTTTGTACCACATGGCTGTATTTGAGTACAATCGGAAGTGAAGGAAAGATTGTGATGGTAAAGAGGGCCTGTGGGATGTATTCACTAGGGATGGATGCAAATTTATGCAGTTTGAACATGAACCAATCAAATCCTGCTGAGGTAAAATTTGATTGGTCCATTTTCAAACTGCATAAATGTGCATACAAAATGTGCATAATCATGCATCAGTTTAAAATGATTTGCATCCAGCCAATCATAGTAATCATCATCAGTGGTGCTCAAATACCCCTTTTTAAAATTCGAGTTTGGTCGAATTCGAATAGTAAATTATTCGAGGTCAGTCGAATATTCGAGTCGAATAATTTTTACTATTCGATTCGACCTCGGACTTCGAGCTCACTATTCGAGTCTGTATTCGAGCTCATTATTCGAGCTGACTATTCGAATTGGCCTTAAATAGCTTCCAACACTTGTTTTGAGGGTTAATGATGCAAGAAACATCTTTTTTTCCAAGTAACAACAGCAAGTGATTATGTGGGGATGTTCCTTTAAAAAAAAAAGGTGAAAAGAGAAGTTGTGTCCAGAATTTTGTTCAGTACTGTATATACTTCTTCTTCTTCTTCTTCTTCTTTATCTTCTATCTTCTTCTTCTTCTATATCTTCTTCTTCTATATCTTCTTCTTCTATATCTTCTTCTATATCTTCTTCTTCTTCTATATTGTCTTCTTCTTCTTCTTCTTCTTCATCTTCTTCTTCGTCATCTTCTTCATCTTCTTCATCATCATCTTCTTCATCTTCTTCATCATCATCTTCTTCTTCTTCTTCTTCATCTTCTTCTGCATCTTCTTCATCTTCTTCATCTTCTTCTTCTTCATCTTCTTCATCTTCTTCTTCATCTTCTTCATCTTCTTCATCTTCTTCTTCTTCTTCTTCTTCATCTTCTTCTTCTCCTTCTTCTTCTTCATCTTCTTCTTCTTCATCTTCTTCATCTTCTTCTTCATTTTCTTCTTCTTCATCTTCTTCTCCTTCTTCTTCTTCTTCATCTTCTTCTTCTTCATCTTCTTCTTCTTCATCTTCTTCATCTTCTATATCGTCTTCTTCTTCACTTATTTCTCTTTTCAATTTTTTTTTTACAGAAATGCAGCTATTTTTGAGCGTAACAAATAGCTGGTGGCGCACGCATGTTGGAAGCGCCATTGTATGTGCTCCCTGGCAGTGGAAACACACAGACAGCAGGAGGTAAATTCAGCAGCAGGAGGAGGAGGATGAGTGTGTGGCAGCAGGCAGTCAATGAGGCAGGCAGCGTGACATAATAGCCCTGGTACCTAGCGGTGATACCAGGGCTGTAAATAAACACAACACAGGAGGTCCCAGACAGCGGTCGTGCAGCCCACATCGTGTCCAATACACAACTGGGACAACACAGTTGTTTTTTTTTTTTTATGGTTTTTTGGTTTTGTTTGTACAACCAATTACACAGATATATAGCTATTGTTTGACGTAATAGCTGGTGGCAGAGTGGCAGCAGAATGTAATTCTGTGTACCCTGGCAGTGGGAAACACAGACCGACAGCAGCAGCAGCAGGAGGAATGGAGGAGTAGTGTGAGTGTGGCAGCAGGCAGGCAGCGTGACATAATAGCCCTGGTACCTAGCGGTGATACCAGGGCTGTAAATAAACACAACAGGAGGTCCCAGACAGCGGTCGTGCAGCCCACATCGTGTCCAATACACAACTGGGACAACACAGTTTTCAACCCGGGCACCTCAGAAAAATTAAACCTTTTTTTTTTTTTTTTTATGGTTTTTTGGTTTTGTTTGTACAACCAATTACACAGATATATAGCTATTGTTTGACGTAATAGCTGGTGGCAGAGTGGCAGCAGAATGTAATTCTGTGTACCCTGGCAGTGGGAAACACAGACCGACAGCAGCAGCAGCAGGAGGAATGGAGGAGTAATGTGAGCAGCTATTGTTTGACGTAATAGCTGGTGGCAGTGTGGCAGCAGAAGGTAATTCTGTGTACTCTGGCAGTGGGAAACACAGACAGACAGCAGCAGCAGGAGGAATGGAGGAGTAGTGTGAGTGTGGCAGCAGGCAGGCAGCGTGACATAATAGCCCTGGTACCTAGCGGTGATACCAGGGCTGTAAATAAACACAACAGGAGGTCCCAGACAGCGGTCGTGCAGCCCACATCTTGTCCAATACACAACTGGGACAACACAGTTTTCAACCCGGGCACCTCAGAAAAATTAAACCTTTTTTTTTTTTTTTAATGGTTTTTTGGTTTTTTTTGTACAACCAATTACACAGATATATAGCTATTGTTTGACGTAATAGCTGGTGGCAGAGTGGCAGCAGAATGTAATTCTGTGTACCCTGGCAGTGGGAAACACAGACAGACAGCAGAAGGGCAGTACACAGCAGCCCACTGTAGGTGTAAAATGTGTGGCTACAGGCGACGTAATAGTCAAACTGAACCAGGCTGGCTTAGTGAGCAGGAGCCAGGAGGTGGTAAAGGGTGGTAAGGCACATTAACGATGGTCCTTAGCCAGTTCATGTCCCCCTCTCGCCGACAACAGGGGCCAGGAACTCGCCTTCCACCCACGCCTGGTTCATCTTGAGAAACGTCAGTCTGCCCACAGACTTGTGAGACAGACGTGAGCGTTTCTCGGTGACCACGCCACCAGCTGCACTGAAGCAGCGCTCGGACAGCACGCTGGAAGGGGGGCAGGACAGCACTTCCAGGGCGTACTGCGCCAGCTCGCTCCAGATCTCCATTCGCTTGACCCAATACTCCATGGGATCAACAGGGGCATTACTGTCAAGCCCGCTGTAGGACCCCATGTAGTCAGCCACCATGCGGGTCAGGCGCTGGCTGTGACCGGAGGAGGATGCTGCTGCATCATGCACCTCCTCTCTAGTCACTGCTGCCGGAGCCTCTACAGTCCTGTAGAGCTCGTGGCTGAGAGACAGCAGGTCTGTGGGGCGCTTGCTGCTGGATGCAGGCACCTGCTGCTGCCTCTGTGCTGGCTGCTGGACAGTGGGGGGTGGAAGGCTGGGGGAAGGCTTCCTCCAAGCGCTCAACAAGGGCCTGCTGCAAGCTCCTTATTTGTTGCGCTGGGTCTCCTCCTGCAGGCGGCAGGAACTGGCTCAACTTCCCCTTGAAGCGTGGGTCCAACATCATGCTGATCCAGATGTCCTCCCTCTGCTTCATCTGGATCACCCTGGGGTCCTTGCGCAGGCACGCCAGCATGTGCGCTGCCATTGGGAAGAGGCGGGCCACGTGTGCTGGCACATCGACGGCAGTGCTGTCCTCCTCATCCTCCTCCTCTGCCGCCTCATCCTCTCTCCACCCCCGCACCAACTCAGCTGCGCTGTGCTGATCCCCCTCATCAGCAGCAAGGTCAGGGACCTCCACCAAGTCCTCCTCCTCCTCCCCCTCAGAGGTGGACTGTGCAGCTGCTTGCCGCTCCTGCTGGTCCAAGGCTGCTGCTCCCTGTTCCAGCAAAGCATCGAGGGCCCTGTTCAGCAGACAAACCAGGGGCATCCACTCGCACACCATAGCATGGTCCCTGCTCACCATGTTAGTGGCCTGCAGAAAGGGAGCCAGCACTAAGCACACCTGCTGCATGTGCCTCCAGTCATCATCGGGGACGATGGACGGGATGTTGCTGGTCTTGTCCCTTCTCCGAGCGGCGGAAACAGTGGCCAGGGCAAGGTACTGGTTGACAGCGTGCTTCTGTTCAACCAGACGCTCCAACATCGCCAGGGTGGAGTTCCAGCGAGTCGGAACGTCAAGGATTAGCCGATGGCGTGGCAGCTCCAGCTCCTTTTGCACGTCTTCCAGGCTCGCACAGGCTGCAGCCGAGCACCGGAAGTGACGCACAATGTTCCTTGCCGTTTCCAGCAGTTCGCCCGTCCCCTGGTAGGTGCGCAAGAACTTTTGCACCACCAGGTTCAGCACGTGGGCAAGACAGGGGATGTGGGTCAGGTTTTCCCTGTCTATTGCGGCAACCAGATTGGCCCCATTGTCGGCCACCACCTCTCCGACTCTGAGGCCTCTGGGGGTCAGCCAAATCCTCTCCTGCTCCTGGAGTTTGGCCAACACATGGGTTGCCGTCAGCTTGGTCTTCCCAAGGCTGACCAAGTGCAGCAACGCTTGGCAGTGGCGGGCCTTCACGCTGCTGCTGAGGCGGGGGGTTTGGCCAGGTGTGCCGGAGGATGGCAGAGGATCGGAGGAACCTGCTGCAGTTCCCCTGACCCTGCGGGGGGGCACCACCCACTGTGTTGCTGCTGCTGTGCCCGCTGCTGCTCTCCCATCCTCACCCCCTTCCACCAAGCTGACCCAGTGGACAGTGAAAGACAGGTAGCGGCCTGTCCCGAAGCGGCTGCTCCAGGAGTCCATGGTGACGTGGACCCTTTCACCAACCGCGTGCTCCAGCCCTCGCTCCACATTGGCCATCACAAAGCGGTGCAGTGCAGAAATGGCCTTGCGGGCGAAGAAGTGTCTGCTGGGGAGCTGCCAGTCTGGGGCTGCACAAGCAAGCAGCGCACGCATGTCGCTCCCCTCCTGCACAAGCGTGTACGGCAGGAGTTGGGAGCACATGGCCCGTGCCAGCAAGCCGTTCAGCTGCCGCACGCAACGGCTGCTGGGAGGCAGAGCCCTAACCACCCCCTGGAAGGACTCGCTCAAAAGGCTCTGGCGTGGCCTTTTGCTGGCACGGGAATCAGCAGACACAGCAGAGGAGGCCACTGAGGACTGGCTGCCAGAACAGGCCTCAGTGTCGGCGGCAGGAGTTGCAGAGGGGGGAGGAGCAGTGCGTTTCCGCACTCCTGCTGGTGCTGCTGGAGGAGCAGGAGGGCGGGTGGCTGCTGCAGTGATGGGTGTGGTGCCACTGCCAGCACCAGATGCCTTCAGCCTCTGAAACTCCTCATGCTGGTGGAAATGTTTCGCAGCAAGGTGGTTGATGAGCGAGCTGGTGCTGAACTTTAAGGGGTCTGCACCTCTGCTCAACTTCCGCTGACAGTGGTTGCAAGTGGCGTACTTGCTGTACACTGTGGGCATGGTGAAAAAACGCCAGATTGGTGACAAAAACGACCCCCTACGGCATGGAACCGCTGCTGCCTGTCTCCCTGTGGTGGTTGGGGGGGGGGGGGGGGGCTTGGGTGCGGCTGGTGGTGGTACTGGCAGATGCTGCTGCTGCTGCTGCTGAGCCTGAGACACCAGCAGGCTGTGGGACCTGCCTACTGCTGCCAATGCTTGCAATGATGCGCCTCCTTGCAAGGCCCACAAGCGCATCCTCCTCCTCCTCCTCAGAGCTGCTGAGGACGACATCCCCTGGAGGTGGTGGCAC
The DNA here is from genome assembly GCF_040937935.1 of Hyperolius riggenbachi. Taxonomy (NCBI): domain Eukaryota; kingdom Metazoa; phylum Chordata; class Amphibia; order Anura; family Hyperoliidae; genus Hyperolius; species Hyperolius riggenbachi. The sequence continues at coordinate 83,831,090 of NC_090651.1, forward strand.
CCAGTCTTTGTCTGTCACCACGTCATCATCATCATCATCATCATCCTCCCCCTCCTGAAACATGTCCTGCTGGGATGATGACCCCCCAAACTCCTCTCCTGATGCATGGATGGGCTGCTTGACTGTCGCCACAGTCTTGCTGTCCAATCCCTCATCCCCCAAAGTGCCCATCAGCATCTCCTCCTCCAAATCGCCAACAACAGCAGACAATTGACGCATCATGCCTGGGCTCAAAAGAGTGCTGAGTGACAGGTCGGCGACTGACAGTGAACTGGCCTCCTCCCCAGGCCATGCTGGGCGGCTGCTACGAACAGGGGTGGTGGTGGTGAGGGTGGAGGCCTCGGATGCAGAGCTGATGGCGGGCTGCTCATCCTCCGTCATCAGTTGCACCACAGTGTCTGCATCCTTTTCCTCAATGGGACGTTTCCGACCCGGCTGGAGGAAAATCGGAGCAGGTGCTACACGCTGCTGCAGCTGCTGTGTCTCTGCAGCGTGAGTTGCAGATGCTCCTGCTGGGCGGCGCCCAAGGCGTCCACGGCCAGTGGCTATGGGAGGAATGTTAGCCACTGACGCTGCTGCTGCGGAACTGTGCATGGTGGCGCGGCCGCGCCCGCGGCTTGCCACAATGCTGCTCCCTCTCCTCCTGATTCCCTTGCTGCCCTTCCCCTTGCCCAAACCGCGCTGGCTGCCACTTCCAGACATCTTCGATGTTTTGGGCGTAAACACAAAAGTTTTTGAAAAGGGCGGGTGAAAAGTGGGGTACTTTAATGGGAAACAGTAAATTCGGGCGCCTGAGGCTAGTGGACAAATCGGGCGCCTCCATTCACTTCTATAATAAATATCGTTTAATGGGCGCCCGGTAGGAAAAAAGGGCGCCGGAGAAAACTAACGTTTTAAAAGCGGCGCCCGGAGACTTAATGTTTTATTACTGTTTCTCATGATTACACATTATTTAATGATTTATACATGTTTAAATATTATTTTTAAACGAAAACCAGTACAATATTTTTCCCAAACATTATTTTTAAACGAAAAACATTACAGGGGGGTCTTAGGTTTAGGCACCAACAGGGGGGTCTTAGGTTTAGGCACCAACAGGGGGGTCTTAGGTTTAGGCACCAACAGGGGGTCTTAGGTTTAGGCACCAACAGGGGGGTCTTAGGTTTAGGCACTAACAGGGGGGTCTTAGGTTTAGGCACCAACAGGGGGTCTTAGGTTTAGGCACCAACAGGGGGGTCTTAGGTTTAGGCACCAACAGGGGGGTCTTAGGTTTAGGCACTAACAGGGGGGTCTTAGGTTTAGGCACCAACAGTGGGGTCTTAGGTTTAGGCACTAACAGGGGGGTCTAGGGGTTAGGGGTAGGTACAGGGAGGGTTACTTAGGCACCAACAGGGGGGGTCTTAGGTTTAGGCATCAACAGGGGGGTCTAGGGGTTAGGGGTAGGTACAGGGAGGGTTACTTAGTAATTTTTTTTTTAAACGTTATTATGCGTTTCATTATTTAAACGAAAGATTAACGTTTTTACAATTGCCGATTTAATACACATTATTTAATGATTTATAACGTTTAAAAACATTACTTTTAAACGAAATACATTTTTAAACGTAATCCATGTTTATCGTTAACCCGGCGCCCTTTTTTCCCATCGCCCCTTTTTAACGTACGCACTTTAATGGAGTGGGTTGGTGGGTGAGGTGACTGAGTGAGTGTCCCGACTCCCTAGTACAGTAAGTAAGTAGTAACAGTCAGGAAGAACAACTAGCAGTTACAATAATCAGTAGTAATCACAAGGAAATAGAGTGTGTGTACACTACAGACAGTGAGTGCACGCACGCGCAAACACGCGCAGGAGCTGGCCTATGAACAGAGAGTGAGTGAGTGTCCCTAGTACAGTAAGTAAGTAGTAACAGTCAGGAAGTACAACTAGAAGTTACAATAATCAGTAGTAATCACAAGGAAATAGAGTGTGTGTACACTACAGACAGTGAGTGCACGCACGCGCACACACGTGCAGGAGCTAGCCTATGAACAGTGACTGAGTGAGTGTCCCTACTACAGTAAGTAAGTAGTAACTGTCAGGAAGTAGAATTTACAATAATCAATCAGTAATCAGAAGGAAATAGAGTGTGTGTACAGTACACAGACAGTGAGTGCACACACACACGCAGGAGCTAGTAGCCTATGAACAGTGACAGTGAGTGTCCTAGTACAGTTACAGTATATAACTATTCAGAAGGAAATAGAGTGTGTGTACACAGACAGTGAGTGCAAGCACACGCAGGAGCTAGCCTATGAACAGTGACAGTCAGTGAGTGTCCTAGTACAGTTACAGTATATAACTATTCAGAAGGAAATAGAGTGTGTGTACAGTACACAGACAGTGAGTGCACACACACACGCAGGAGCTAGTAGCCTATGAACAGTGACAGTGAGTGTCCTAGTACAGTTACAGTATATAACTATTCAGAAGGAAATAGAGTGTGTGTACACAGACAGTGAGTGCAAGCACACGCAGGAGCTAGCCTATGAACAGTGACAGTCAGTGAGTTTCCTAGTACAGTTACAGTATATAACTATTCAGAAGGAAATAGAGTGTGTGTACAGTACACAGACAGTGAGTGCACACACACACGCAGGAGCTAGTAGCCTATGAACAGTGACAGTGAGTGTCCTAGTACAGTTACAGTATATAACTATTCAGAAGGAAATAGAGTGTGTGTACACAGACAGTGAGTGCAAGCACACGCAGGAGCTAGCCTATGAACAGTGACAGTCAGTGAGTGTCCTAGTACAGTTACAGTATATAACTATTCAGAAGGAAATAGAGTGTGTGTACACAGACAGTGAGTGCAAGCACACGCAGGAGCTAGCCTATGAACAGTGACACTCAGTGAGTGTCCTAGTACAGTTACAGTATATAACTACAATACAAAATACAATCACTAAGTAGTAAAGGACAGCAGAAATACTGTCTAATACTATCTAATACTGTCTAATACTGTCTAAATACTAATGAGAAATAAACTAACAGAGGACAGGAGGACAGCTGCCCACACAGGCAAGGCTCTGAGGCCTAAAGCTGTAAGCCTGCAGCAGCTGTCTGAGTCTCTCTCTATGTAACACAAAAGCTACTAACTAAAATACAATGTCTATCTAACTAACAACAATATAGGTGTGTATAAGAGGTGTATGTGAGCAAAAACGCTAGGTAAATGACCACAATAGAGCTCTTGCTAAGCCAAAGCACAAAGGAGCAACTCTCTCTCTATGCAAGTCTCAGGCAAGGACGGAGAAACGGAACATGGCGGCCACTATTTATAGGGTAGGGGCTGGCCAGGGTCCCCCTCTGTGATTGGCTGCCGTCAGAGGGCCTGGGAGCCCTCTGATTGGCTCTAAGGACATCAATCTGGGCTATGACGCTATTCGAGCTCTGTATTCGAGCTCGAATAGCGCCGTTTGCTCGAATAGCTCGAATAGTGAATGGGCTATTCGCGTTTACTCGAATAGCCCATTCGAATAGCTGCAGCTATTCGGAGCTCGAATACCGAGCTCGAATAGCTGGAAAAGAGCTCGAATATTCGAGCTACTAGAATATTCGAGCTCTGTTGAGCACCACTAATCATCATACCCGATAGGGACTTTTGCAAAGATAATGGTGGTTGACTATAAGGCCCAGTGCACACCAAAAACCTCTAGCAGATCCGCAAAACGCTAGAGGTTTTTTGAGGCAGATTTCAGAGCGATTCTAGGCATGTTTTCTAAACATGCCTAGCGTTTTTTGGAGCATTTTTGTGTAGCAGATTAAAAATATTGTTACAGTAAAGCTGTTACTGAACAGCTTCTGTAACAAAAACGCCTGGAAAACCGCTCTGATCTAGCATTTTTCAGAGCGGTTTTCCACTTTCCTATACTTTAACATTGAGGCAGAAACGCCTCAGCAATCCAAAAAATGCTGCAGCCCGGAAGTATGCGTTTGTGGAATAAACCAACTGCTCTGGTGTGCACCATCCCATTCACTTTTATTAGCCGAGCGGTTTTCCCCCTGCAAACGTTTTAAAAAACGCTTCAGAACCGCTCTGGTGTGCACCAGCCCTAACTGCTGTATAACCTAATCACATTAACATATGGCATGATGTTCTTCTCTGGATTTGGTTGATTTATTTTTGTTGTTTGTGTTTTACTGTTTGCAATTATCATCCGGTATTCCTGACATACTATTATTGATGTCACACTGTTGTCAACATTGATAAACTCAATAAAAATGTATTGTATTGCATCTCATTGACCACCCCTAGTATTCACTAATTGTCATTAAAACTGGCATTCCCAACAGTTTGATAGTGCACATTGCGCAGTTAGCGCAGCCAGTGTTGACTAGGCAATATGCACATTGCCAGTTGCCAGATTTGACTGTGCAAATCTGCAATACAAGTGCTCACTATCCTGCACAGTAATAACAGTCTCGTTAGTAAAGAAGACTTTGCACTATATACGTAAAGATTCCTTTACGTTTTATGTTCCTTTAGCGCTTACTTAGTAAAGGTCTTGATCACATCATACTTCCTTCCTTCTACTATAATTTGATCAGATATTCTCGTAAACCATTCTGCAGTGACAGATTTTTAGGTGTTCCAACATTTCAACGCCCAATCCAAATTTCAAATAACTGCAGTAACACATTCATCCATGTTTCCTATTTAAAAGTTCTATTCAATAGATATATTTTTCTTATTCATCCCCCCACAACTGTTGTTGATTTTCACGGCACTTGAAAATCAATAGCAATGTTTAATCTCTGCTATAGCATTAAAGCCACTCTGTTTTAATTTACAAATCCAGTTGCTATATTTCAAATTTTCCTGGTGGCAAATAACATTGATTTGTATTTTCTAATGATATCTATCCTTGGTGGCCAATTTATTATCGCCCTGAAGCCTGGTATCTCAGCAACACATAATGAAACAAAGATGCGGAGGGGAGGGAGAGCGTAAATTTCAAAGCGTTCCAAAAAGGCCAATTTATTATAAGACTGGGCAGAAGCATTCATTGCCGTCCATAAAAGAAGATGGGCTAATGGGAGATATCTGTTGTTTTTTTTCCAGCTTTTTATCTTACATTAGATGTATCTAAGTACTGAAAGATCTTTTTTTTAATCCTCTGTTGTGTTTTGAAAGTTACAAACAAAAAAAATCTCATATAGTGCTGATTTTTTTCCTTTTTAGAAATAGCTAAAATAAAGATGGCCATACATCTATACATCTATCCTGGCTCTTCCTGTTCAGTAAGCCAGCACTTATTCAGTAGGAATTCCTGGGCAAGACTGCCTAACACTGCTACTGCCTACCAAGTGCACTCTAGTGGCTGCCTTGCAGGAGAAAAGCACTATACAAATATCAGAATTATTATTATTTATATTGCAGCCCAGTTGACCATCTGATTAGATAATTTTATCGAAATGGATGGAAATTGGTGCTGCCACAAGCATGCCAGATCGATGATTTAAATGCAGTGATGGGACATGCAGTAAAGAGCTTGGTCGCAAGTGCTTGAACGCATACTCAGTGGGAACTGTGTTCATATCACGATGACCCACAAAGGCAACAGGCTCCACCTGCTTAGCTGCTTCCAAGTGTAAATTCTACCTCCCCCGATGCCTGTGTGGTATAAAATCTCACTTGTCCCACTGCTGCAACGTCTGGCCTCCTCCGCTGCCACCCCTGTGTGGCACCAGGCGGTGACATCGGAGGAGGCCGGGAGTCGTGGCAGAGGGACAGGTGAGATGTTACACCGCATGAGCACTAGGTGGAACATCTTAACCAGACCCCCACCCTGGCTAACCTTAACCACTCCCCCACCATACCTAACCTTAGCTGCCCCCCACACCTAACCTTAACCTTCCCTCCCCACGCCTAACCTTAAACTTCCCTCCCCATGCCTTAACTAAACTACCCTGCATGCCGCAGCCTAACCTTACCCATTCCCCCATACCGCTATTTGTAGCCATATTTTTCATTGCGGGTAGTCCTTATACGCCTGATATCTATTACTGGTGGCCCCAGTGCACCTGATATCTATTGCGGTGGTCACAGGCGCCCATATTTTTCCGCACACTGCTGGTATTTCATTGGGCGCCTATGGTGGCATCCAAACTTCCACTGATCACTGGCACAAAAGTTTCCGGTTTCCAAAATGTGTGTGTGTAATGTTAGCTGTAAATGTAATTATTTGCAGGGGTTCTCTTAGATCTAAAAAATGGGTTCCTGAGGAAAAAACTGAGAAAAGCTGCTACAGAGCTGGGCAGCATAGTGGCGTAGCGGTCTTTATTGGCTGTTTCGGCTAATTTTTATCCAATGTGTGTGTCACACGCCCCCTAGTGGCCGGACCGCACAATGCCTTCCAATCGGTTTCAGCACACAGACCATGCAATCTGTGGTCGCAATCGGTACGCAGAAACCGCTGGGATTTTGGCAGCAGACCGACTTGTATGGTAATACAAACTACACACTATTTCAGGGTATAACTGCCACCACTCCTACAGAAGGGTAGGAGTCCTAACTATACTGAGACTAATACCTTCAAACAAAACGGTTAAACACACTCTCACTTATCTAGCTATCAACAGTAGTAGCGACTCTTCAGAAGCTAGTGTTCAGTTTGTGCGGCTGAATAGCAGGGGTAGCGGAACAAATAAAATTACTTTTTAGTCTTTTATTATTAATGCAATATAAATAATTAATATATACAGAAAATCATTAAAATCAACAATTATGGAGACAATCGTAGCGCAGTATAAAAAATAAAAAAAGTGAAGAAAATACGAATACTTAAGTTCATGTGGAAATATTTCCTTTCTGGGAAAACGCATACAGTTCTTTGTTTCAGTTCAGGAGCCAAAGTCCAGACAAGATGGCCGCTACGCTTCCTCAAAGCAGCAACATGCTCCCATGAAGATGGAATTCGGAGGAATAAGGGAGGAGTCCCTGGCAAGCACTTTTGAATGATCCACATTTTTGGGTGGGGTCTTAAGTTCAGCCCAGGGGCTGAACAGGGTGTAATTCACCTCCTGGGTGTATGACATTTTTCATATCTCGGCTTATGCTTCCCACACATACACATAACAGTCACAGATTCATATTCCTCAGAATATGACAGTTCATATGACATCAAATTTGGATGTCCGGTTATGAAGTAGCGGAATGCCTCAGGTTCTGGGTATATATCAGTGGCCTCAATTTAATATTAAAATATTCACCAGATCCGGATCAGCAGACTGAGTTAACTTTCATACCTCTCATATGAACGGTATTCCTTAAAGGGATACTGTAGGGGGGTCGGGGGAAAATGAGCTGAACTTACCCAGGGCTTCTAATGGTCCCCCGCAGACATTCTGTGCCCGCGCAGCCGCTCACCGATGCTCCGGCCCCGCCTCCGGTTCACTTCTGGAATTTCTGACTTTAAAGTCAGAAAACCACTGCGCCTGCGTTGCCATGTACTCGATCCCGCTGATGTCATCAAGAGCGCACAGCGCAGGCCCAGTATGGTCTGTGTCTGCGCAGTACACTCCTGGTGACATCAGCGGGAGCGAGGACACGGCAACGCAGGCGCAGTGGTTTTCTGACTTTAAAGTCAGAAATTCCAGAAGTGAACCGGAGGCGGGGCCAGAGCATTGGGGAGTGGCTGCGCCAACACAGGATGTCTGCGGGGGACCATTAGAAGCCCCGGGTAAGTTCAGCTCATTTTCCCCCGACCACCCTACAGTATCCCTTTAAGCAGGTTAAAAATCATATTCAGCATTCATTTTCTCTCTGCTTCTAAGGAGTCGAGCAGTCTGGACTCCTGCAGAGGTTATTCTGTCTCTTCAAAAGGCAGTAACACTTGCCATTTGGGGCTAACTGCTGGAGAGCTTTCACACCTCAGTGTCACTGGCCCAGGAAGGAACTCTTTTGATGAAGTTAATTACACAACCAGATCTTCTCAGAGAGCCACTTGTCACATGAAAAGGAAGTTCTGCTAACAACTGAAATGCTAGATTTCCAAAAGAAGACCCCAGGCTCGACAGTCTGCTACGCCCTAGACATAAAATCTTGATCTGGCAATGCAATGACAATTGGTGCAGGAAACCGATTGTGATTGCGTTTTCTGGTCTCACTGCTCTTCAGTGACAGTGTGTTTGTACCTTAAGACAGCAAACATATTACTGAGATTGTGTGCCACTCTGAGGGACAGTAAGTGACACGACTATATTATACTCTATATAGTAAGATAGAAAGAGGAAGCCACACCGTACCATGGTGACACACACAGCTCTATAAGTGAATGGACAGTTATTACACAGTTAAAATGTACTTAGAGTGTCTGATTAATAGACTAGACTGCATACTAGGCCATCTATACTATCCTATTAATGCTGTCATCTCTGTAAAATAGGGCACTACTGAGCGCCACTGGGTACCCCAAGGATGATTAAAATCCAGCTGAGTCTCTACTGCTGTTTTGCCTTTGCACTGCCTTCAAATGTTTTATATATTTTCATTATTTTAACTCCCGCCGGATCCTCGTCATTCCATTGTGTCATATTTCTTACCGGCAGCACCCTCGTCCTTCTGGACTCTTTGCACAATCTGATGCTACTATGTCTGCCTCTCAAAATACAAATGCTGCCCAAGTCTGTAAAGTCTGGAACTGTGAGTGCACAGCTCAGCAGCATGTTACACGATCACGTCTTTACAAATGCAGCCACTTTTTATAAAAATAACATAGAGCTTAATTAGTCTACACATCAATCCTTTGTTTCAGCTAGCGGTAACTACGCTCTGCCTTGCTGCAATGAGCCTGGTCATGAAACTTGCTGTGCTACACGAAAAAATAAAAATAAAATGATATAAAAAAAACCTATGAAAGCAAATGAAATTGCAATGAAAGTGATTGTACAGTCAGGGCCGGTTCTAGACTTTTTGCCGCCTGAGGCAAACTTGTGAGGAGCAGGTAAATATTACTCTGATCCTTGCATTATTTTACATGCATATGCAAGGTGTGTGTGGGGGAAATCGGGAACGGTGGGGAGAAGTTTGGATTCCAGGATGCCCCATGACAATTTTGCAGGTGAGGCTTATGGGTTATTGTTACGCCCCTGATAGTGTGCCCTGTAAACATATTTTCTGTAACAATTTCTTTACAGTGTTTTCATTTTGGCCAGTAGAGTTATTATTATTAGTTTATAAAGGTGCCTCTTAGTATTAGGTAACAAGAAGTACCCTCAATATGAACCACTTGAGGACTGCAGTGTTAACCCCCTAGTGACCAGGCCATCTTTACTTAATTGGCCCACTGCAGCTTTAAGGCAAAGCTGCAGGGCCGCAAAACACAGCACACAAGTGATTCCCCCCTCCTTTTCCCCCCACCAACAGAGCTCTCTGTTGGTGGGGTCTGATTGCCCCCACATTGTTTATTTTTTTTTAATCAATATTTATATACAAGATTTTTAAATACATTTATCTTTTTTATTGTTTCCCCCCATTCCCCTCCCTCCCCCCAGCCAGCCAATCAAGCGATCGGCTCTCATAGGCTTCAGGCTCAGGGTATGAGAGTCGATCGCTCTCCAGTGTTCCAGTGGGACAGCCGTGTCACACAGCAGCAGCGCTGTACAAAGTAATTTGACTGCCGCTCGGAGACTGAAAGTGGAGCGCCACCCCCCAACCATAGAAGACCGTTCACGCCAATGGGCGTGGAGCAGTCCTGGGGCTGCCGCATTGCTCACACCAATTGGCGTGGAGCAGTCGGCAACAGGTTAAGTAGCTTGAGGTGCTCCCAAGTATTAGGTAGCTAGAGATACCCCCGGCTGAAGGGTAACCTTGTTAGAGGATTGCAGAGAGCCGGGTGAGTAAACTGTCATTTACACTCTCATCAGGACTCTGCATAAGGAAGGAGGGGGAGAGGCACTCGGGGAGGGGAGTGAGCCGCCTTTCTATCATCTGGAGCCTGTAGGCACGGGCCTACAGTGCCTTGTGGAAAATCTAACCCTAGCTCGGGTACACTTTAAATAAGCTCTTCTGTACAACATTACATCTACAGGAATACAGTTTTGCTATAAATGTGAAACAACATCTATTTCTTATTCCAGTGATGTTGTCCCTTTTGGAGCACTACTCATCAAGCACCCATTATTTATTTGTTGCCTTTGAAGACAATGTAACGTCTTCTTTTCCATGTACAATCTACAGCATCAGGGTGATTAAACTGATTAATTCAAAGATGCCGACGCCCCGTGAAAATTTCCGCTCCCTGGATTGTTTCCGTTTAGTCTCCATTCTGTCCGCTGATTATGTTCCCAGCGATCCCGGACTCTTTGTACTGTATTCCTGGATATGTGCAATGGAAAAAATAAAACAAGATTTGCATATCAATGCATCTTTCCGGTTACCAAATTCTTAATGAAATAATGAGCAAAATAAAATATATAACGCAGCGTTGCCTGACACCAGCGAGAAACCTGCACAATAATTCATATTCACTCAACTTAATTGCTCTGCCAGAAGAATTAAATTACAATACTTCTATTTCTAAGGGCTGATGCCAATTTAATTTTGTAAAAGGGCCACTAGTTCTTTTTTCATTAGCTACTGACATCATTCTTTACATACGGCTGTCCTGAAATAACATTTGTTAGTGGAAGGAGAAATAGAATCTTCACCAAATTAACGAGAATTAAGTTGAATAACTACAAGTCTAAGTAAGTCCTGGCCACCTAGCAAGGCAGGGCTCACACATCAAAAATCATGTGCAAATTGTGCATTTGTGAAGTGAAGACATGTTCGTCACACATATCATGAAATTCACTGTAGATATACTCCTTTGTTTAAAAAATTACAAAATGGTTTTTGTTTTTTCACATGCGCGTGAAGAAACGTACATCTTGCAGCATAAATTCACACCACATGCTAATTCTCACATGAACCGCTTTATAGGAGTGTGCGCAGAAAACTGTTACCACACAAACGCCATGAGATTGTTTATTGTTTCTTGGTTGTGATCCAAAGGTTCAATTGTTTATGAGGAACTCCAGTGAACATTTTACTGTTGGCAGGTGATGTAGCTGCTGCATGGTTTTTGGCGGTTGGAAACAGCTGTAAACAGCTATTTCCCACAATACAACAAGGCTCACAGACAGGAAACTGCCAAAAGTTCGAACTTTTCTTGTGGGAGGGGTTACTTGTGGGAGGGGTTTCACCACAATATCAGTCATACAGTGCCCCCTGATTGTTTGTTTGTGAAAAGGAATAGATTTCTCATGTAAAAGGGGGTATCAGCTACTGATTGGGATAAAGTTCCATTGTTGGTCGGAGTTTCTCTTTAAGTGGCATATCGCTAAATATCATTCTATTGTCTTTAACAATAATTAACCCACCGTGAGGAGGGTTGCTTCAGCTGCTGGCTCATTCACTGACACAATTTCCTCATTTGTGGCGGCTTCTCAAGTTTCAACACAAGCAAGGAGTGAAGAGAGAGGTGTGGACAGGTGGAGAGCGGATAAGTTAGTCCTGTCACCTCTGCCGTCTAAGAAAAGCAGATCCCGGGGGTGAGGATGGTTGACATAACATTGGGATGATGCTGGCAGGAGAGCGCAGCAGCAGGAGCCAGAATAACACGCAGGCAGCAGTGAGCTGGGTCACCCATACGGGATCGGCTGCTTGACCACTTTCAGCACAACTAGACTACGGGCACTGCCAGCCAGCCACCAGCCTGGAGCATCATGCACAGGGTAAGAAAGTACTTTCACGGCAGCCCTGGAATTTATATTTGTATCCTCTGTCATCTGGCTGATGACAGAGGCTACAAATATAAATTCCAGGGCTGGACATGGCAGCTTTGAGGTTCTCTTTTAATGAGATTAGGCAACACAGAGAAGAACTTACGTTTCATAGCTAAACGGTAAATAATGTTTAATAATGTTTATAGCTTATTGTTGAATAACGATAAGTGGAAAAAAAACTGCAGCATCACCAAGCACCATTTTTCATCTGCACCATTTTTGACCCGTAGTTCCCCCAGTATAGGTATTCAGAGGAGCCCCCAGTATTAAGTAGCCAAATGCAGCCTCCTCTGGTATAGATAGCCAGACCCCCCCCTCCCAGCATAGGTAGTAGCCAGAGAGCACCCCCCCCCCCCTTTCCGCCAATATAGATAGCCAGAGAGCCTGCCTCACTATACAATACAATACAATACAATAACATTTGTAAAGCGCTTTTCTCCCATAGCACTCAAAGCGCATAGTTGTGTCTCAGATTAATACAGGGTTGCAGGCTGGGTTATGTTACAGAGAAGATCTTCATGAATGCCAGACTAAAGAGGTAGGTTTTCAGTTTAGACTTAAATGCTTCCAGGGATGGTGCTGTCCTGATTGGGTGTGGCAGGGAGTTCCAAAGTGTAGCGGCAGCATGACAAAAGGCTCTCTCTCCAAAGGTTTTGAGGTGGACTCTGGGGGTGATCATGGTGTTACGTCCTTTTGATCTAAGATTGTGGGGGGTGTGATGCAGTTGCAACAAGTCCTTCAGGTGTCCAGGGCCCAGATGTGCAAGGATTTGAATGTCAGTAAACCAATCTTAAACAGTATTCTCCATTTTATCGGTAGCCAGTGGAGTGAGCTCAGGGTTGGTGTTATGTGGCAATGGTGGGGTTGGCTCGTTAACAGCCTTGCGGCGGCATTCTGTACTAATTGCAGGCGGCGTAAGTCTTTCTTATGCAGGCCTGTGCAGGGACGGCCTTAGGTTTCACAGCGCCCTGAGCGTAACCAGATTTTGGTGCCCCCCCCCCGTTCATCCTCTCTACACACACCACACACTACGCAGTGCATTGGGAAAAAGATTTCAGTTGAAACGCGTTAAGCGTGAAAGGAGCCATAGGAAAACATGGGACTTACTTTGAAAATCAGTTTTCTTTCCGTTTTAACTGAGAGCAACTGATTTTGTAAAAGGGCCCCAAGTGTATATAAGCTGCTAGTCTTGTATATGTAGGCATATCCCCCTTTAGTGTATATATAGGCAGATCCCCCCCTTTAGTGTATATATAGGCAAATATATACACCAAGGGGGGATCTGCCTATATATACACTAAAGGGGGGATCTGCCTACATATACAAGACTAGTAGCCTATATGCACTAAGGGGGGGATCTATCTATTATAGGCAGATCCCCCCCCCCCTTCCTTAGTGTATATAGGCTACTAGTCTTGTAGGCAGATCCCACCTTTAGTGTATATATATTAGGCAGATCCCCCCTTAGTGTATGGGTAGCACGGTGGCGTAGTGGTTAGCTCTCTCGCCTTGCAGCGATGGGTCCCTGGTTTGAATCCCGGCCAGGGCACTATCTGAAGGGGTTTGTATGTTCTCCCCGTGTCTGTGTGGGTTTCCTCCGGGCACTCTGGTTTCCTCCCACATCCCAAAAACATACAGATAAGTTAATTGGCTTCCCCCTAAAAAATTGGCCCTAGACTGTGATACATGCACTACATAATACATACATAGACATATGACTATGGTAGGGACTAGATTGTGAGCCCCTCTGAGGGACAGTTAGTGACAAGACAATATATACTCTGCACAGCGCTGTGTAATATGTCGGCGCTATAAATACTTAAATAAATAGTGTATATATAATATATACACCAAGGGGGATCTGCCTACTATATATACACTAAAGGGGGGGATCTGCATACATATACAAGACTAGTAGCCTATAAACACTTTAGGGGGGGTCTAATCTGCCTATTATAAGCAGATCCCCCCATTAGTGTATATAGGCTACTCGTCTTGTAGGCAAGTCCCCTCCTTTAGTGTACATATATTAGGCAGATCCTTAGTGTGTGTATATATAATATATACACTAAGGGGGATCTGCCTATATATACACTAAAGGGGGGATCTGCCTACATATACAAGACTAGTAGAGCCTATATACACTAAGGGGGGGATCTGCCTACTATAGGCAGATCTCCCCCTTAGTGTATATAGGCTACTAGTGTAGGCAGATCCCCCCCTTTAGTGTGTATGTATATAGGCAGACCCCCACTTAGTGTGTGTGTGTGTGTGTGTGTATACGTAGGCTACCAGATCCCCCTTTAGTTGCCTATAATATGCAGCAGCCAGCAGATAAGATTCCCAGCTGAGCTGACCGCTGTATGATCAAAGCTATATACATCCAGCCTCCCTGCCTTGACCTGGCTGTGTGTGGCAGTGGGTGACTGTCCCTCGAGACCCCGAGACCCGGGCTGGCCATCGCCCCAAGACCCCAACTGACTGGACAGACCATGTCACCAGCAAAAGTAAGGCTCCGCTCCCCATCCCATATATATATATATACACACACACACTTGTGCTGTCTGTTGTGTTACATTTTGCTTTGATCACAGGGTGGTCAGCTCAGCTGGGAATCTCATCTGCTGGCTGCTGCATCTATTATATTTCATCTCATCTGCTGGCTGCTGCATATATATATATATATACACACATCTTATGGCTGCTGCATGTATATATATATATACACACATCTCATGGCTGCTGCATATATATATATATGTTACGACCAGAACCCGAAGTCTGGCCACTTCGGGTTCTGGCCGGTCAGTATGCGAAGTGGCCGGCTCCTGCGGCCAATGTGAGAAACGGGCTTCAGTTTCGGACTTTGGCCGGCCAGAACGCGTTGTAACTTCACGTGGCCGGCCAAGTCCCGAAGTCCCGCTCACCGCCGCCAGGAAGCTCCGCTCACCTCATCCCCTGCTGCGGCTGCCGCTAAGTATTCAGACCTCCGATCAGGGCGACCGTACCAGGGAGGCAGAGACAGGCATAGCAGCTGCCAGCTCACGCGAGACCCGCTGGACCCGAACACTTCAATGCAGAAGTGACGTCATTGAACACTTCTGCATATGAAGTGTGTGGGTCCGGGCGGGTAGCGTGCGCGCTGCTCTGCCTTTCTCCGCCTGGTGGTCGCCCTGATCGGAGGTCTGAGTACTTAGCGGCAGCAGGGGATGAGGTGAGCGGGGCTTCCTGGCGGCGCCTCCAGCAAAGCACCCCCAGCCCAGCAAAGCACCCCCAGCTATGCAAAGCCGCCCCCCCCCCCCGACCATGCAAAGCATTTCCAGCCACGACCAGCCCAGCAAAGACCCCCCCTGCCATGCACAGCCCCCCAGCAAAGCACACACCACAGCCATGCACAGCCCCCCCAGCAAAGCACCCCCAGCCATGCACAGCCCCCCCACAGCCATGGGGCTGTGGGGGGCAGCCATGCGCAGAACACCCACAGCCATGCACAGCCCCCTAGCAGAGCACCCACAGCCATACACAGCCCCCCAGCAGAGCACGCACAGCCCCCCAGCAAAGACCCCCCCCCCAGCCATGCACAGCCCCCCACAAAGCACGGACAGCCATGCACAGCCCCCAGCAGAGCACCCCCAGCCATGCACAGCCCCCCAGCAAAGCACCCCCAGCCATGCACAGCCCCCCAGCAAAGCACCCCCAGCCATGCACAGCCCCCCAGCAAAGCACCCCCAGCAAAGCACCCGCAGCCATGCACAGCCCCCCAGCAAAGCACCCCCAGCCATGCACAGCCCCCCAGCAAAGCACCCACCACAGCCATGCACAGCCCCCCAGCAAAGCACCCACCACAGCCATGCACAGCCCCCCCAGGAAAGACCCCCCCAGCCATGCGCAGAGCACCCACAGCCCTGCACAGCCCCCCAGCAGAGCACCCCCAGCCATGCACAGCCCCCCAGCAAAGCACCCCGAGCCATGCACAGCCCCCCAGCAAAGCACCCACAGCCATGCATTCCCCCTCATCTGTGACTTATCACCACTGTAATTTGATCTCTCCTCTGTGTCACCTGACTTCCACAGCAGAGCAGGTAATTTAAAAGCACAGGATGTTAACAATGTCTTCTCCCAAGAAAGCAGGATGTAGACACACTGCAGATTTATTGCAGGATTTGTATCAGCTGTAATTAAGAAATGCTTTTCTTTAAAAAAAAAAAAGATTAGTATGCTGTATCTTTCAGAGCAGAGAGGAAGTGCCATTAATGGTGCTGGACAGGACCCGGGATGTTCTGGGATTTCTGCGCTTTGGACTTTGGCCGACTGACTTTGGCCGTGTCTAGAACTGGCCGGCCAATGTCAGAAATTCCCAGCATTTTGGACTTTGGCCGACGTAAAATCGGCCAGTTCTAGAAATGGCCGGCCAATTCTAGAATTGGCCGATTTCTGGTTTTGGCCGTAACATATATATGGGATGGGGAGCGGAGCCTTACTTTTGCTGGTGACATGGTCTGTCCAGTCAGTTGGGGTCTTGGGGCGATGGCCAGCCCGGGTCTCGGGGTCTCGAGGGACAGTCACCCACTGCCACACACAGCCAGGTCAAGGCAGGGAGGTTGGCCTGGCACACGGCGGGCTTCCATCCTCCTCCTATCACGCACGGGGCCAGCAGCGCGGGGCGGAGACTATCAAAGACACTGCCTCCAAGAGGCTGCAGGCTCCAGCACTTGTTTCTGGTCTTCGCCCCCATCACCCCCAGCGGCACCAGGGGGCGGAGCCAGAGGGAGACAGTCGTGCGGCGCAAGCCGCCGCAAGTGAGCTAGCAGATAAAAATAAACAATATGCGGCCGGGGGGCAGGAGAGCGGCGCGGCGCCCCCCCTGGAAGCCGGCGGCCCGGCGCCCTGAGCGATCGCTCCGGTCGCTCAGGTCAAAGGCCGGCCCTGGGCCTGTGTAGAGGGCGTTGCAGTAGTCTAACCTTGATGTGACGAAGGCAAGAACTAGGGTTGGAAGATCCTCTGAAGGAATTAGGTGTTTAATCTTTGCAATATTCCTTAGATGAAAGAAAGAATGTTTCACTACAGCTGAGATTTGATTTCTGAAGCTTAATTTCCCATCAATCAGTACTCCCAGGCTGTGCACACAGTCTGAGTTGTTCAGGTCTGAGCTCCCTATCCTTAGCGGTGTTGGTTGAGACTGGGGCTGCTTTGCTGTTGAGCCCTGGCCCTCGATAACAAGAACCTCAGTTTTGTCAGCATTAAGTTTTAGCCAATTAATACTCATCCACTCCTGAAGCTCAGCTAAGCATGAGTTTATTTGTGGAGTAGGGTCTGTGATGCCAGGTTTGAATGACAAATATAGCTGGGTGTCATCAGCATAGCAATGATATGTCAGGCCATGTTTTTGTATGATTTCTCCAAGTGGCAGCATGTATATGGTGAAAAGTAAAGTAATATAGGTAGCCTGAGAGCCACTCCTAGTATAAATACCCAGACAGCCCCACCCCCATATAGGTAGCCATAGATCCCAACCCTCACTATAGGTAGCCAGAGAGCTTCCCCCCCCCCCCCCCCCACGGTATAGGTGGCCAGATAATCTTTTCCCTTACCACAGTATAGGTAGCCAGAGAGCTCCCCCCCCCCCCCCCCCCCGGTATAGGTGGCCAGATAATCTTTTCCCCTACCACAGTATAGGTAGCCAGAGAACACCTCCTCCTGGGTAGAAGTGACTTGCCTTTCCAGGATCCACACGCTGCCTATCTTCTTCCTCCTAGGCATCTGTCTCATTGGTAAAAGAGCCTGTGGCTTACATATGCTGCTGCGTCCCCTCTGCTACTGCACCCATCACTAAAAACAGGGCTGCACAAGAGCATCAACTGCAGAAGATGAATCAGTCACAGAGTAAGGGATATGGAAGAAGGAGGACAGCAGTGTGTGCAGAGACAGAGAACCATAACTAGGAAACCAGCAGTGATTCGGAAGGTGATGGTGGCCTTCCATGTTACGGGACCTCTGGCATATGGACTCCTTGGCTGCGGGTGTCATGGTGTCATTATGCAGTGGGGGAAGGATTGTGGGGGGGCCCATCAAGGGTTCCGTGATGGGCACCATGTTTTGTGGTTACACTCTAGCAAAGCAAGACTGCTATCCCCACTACACCCCCATGCCACCTCATACTGTATGCTGCCTGCACTGTGCACCTCCTATACCCCAACACCAACACTGCACAGCTTGAGGAAGCCTTAGTATACCAGGCCCTCTGGGTCTTCTTCCGTTGCAAAGCAAGGGAATAAACGTTGTTGCAAGGGAATTAACTAGTACCATTTATCGATTTCATTATTTTCCACAATCTTATAAATATTTTTCCGCAACTGACGAAAATCAGAAATGTAATTGTTGCCCAAAACGATTGGTCAGATGTTTGCTTTGATCACTCACGGGCAGCACGGTGGCGTAGTGGTAAGCACTCTCACCTTGCAGCGCTGGGTCACTGGTTAAAATCCCAGCCAGGGCACTATCTGCACGGAGTTTGTATGTTCTCCCCATGTATGCATGGGTTTCCTCCAGGCACTCCAGTTTCCTCCCACATCCCAAAAACAGATAGATAAGTTAAAGGGCAACTGAAGCGAGTGGGATGTGGAGGCTGCCATATTTATTTCCTTTTAAGCAATACAAGTTACCTGGCAGTGGTGCTGATCCTCTGCCTCCAATACTTTTAGTTGTAGACCTTGAACAAGCCTGCAGCAGATCAGATGTTTCTGACATTATTGTCAGATGTGACAAGATTAGCTGCATGCTTGTTTCTGGTGTTAATCAGACAACAGTTGCAGCCAAATAGATCAGCAGGGCTGCCAGGCAACTGGTATTGTTTAAAAAGGAAATAAATATGTCAGCTTCCATATCTCTCTCTCACTTCAGGTGTCCTTTAACCTGCCTGGCGTTCTGATTCCCACGGCCCTGCGGCCGCAGGAACGTTTTTTGCAATTTTTTATTTTTTTATTTTTCATGTAGCTAGCCTAGCTACACGATTCCCCCCTCCCTGCGGCGTCCCTGTCACCCCTCCGATCGCCGCCGGCGCAATGGCCCGTCCGGAAATCCCGTTTTGAACGGGATTTCCTGGAGGGCTTTCCCCATCGCCATGGCGACGCACGTCGTGACGTCACACGGAGACCCGATCCAACCCTCAGTGCTGCCTGGCACTGATTGGCCAGGCAGCGCACGGGGTCTCGCCTGGGGGGGCCCTGCATCGCGACGGGTAGCGGCGGATCGGCAGCGGCGATTGGGTAAGGCACGCAGCAAGCAAAGTGATTGCTGCGTGTTTTAAAAAAAATTATTCAAATCGGCCCAGCGGGACCTGAGCGGTCACCTCCGGCGTCTCTGGACGAGCCTAGCTCATACAGAACGCTAGGGAGGTTAATTGGCTTTCCCCTAGAATTGGCCCTAGACTATGATACATACACTACACTATACATACATAGACATATGACTATGGTAAGGATTAGATTGTGAGCCCCTCTGAGGGACAGTTAAGTGACAAGACAATAGACTCTGTACCAGCGCTCCAAAAGATGGCGCCATATAAATACTTAATAATAAAAATCATTAAGCCAGAAGGAGTAGTCTCTGTAATACGCTTGCTGTGGGCAAGGCTAACACATTTTTTGCTAGTTTTCTCTTTCCTGTCAAGGGCAGCTGGTCTGCAATGCTGACGAGAGTTGTGGTCAGCTTCTCTGGGCCTGAACATTGCTCATGTGAAGCAGTGATGTAGACCGCCAGTGACACGCGGGATAGACTGACTGCTTCTAGCAGAGCCAGAGGATAACATTATTTACAGCCCTGACATCAGCACCTAGTTCTCTGTACAGATTGCATTGTATCAGCATGAGAAATAAGCAAGCGGGACTCTTTTTTTTTAGAACTATTTTTATCACTGAGATAGGATGCCGCCGTTTCTCATTTTGCTTTTATTCAAAGGGAAGAACAAAGATGCTTCCAAACTAAGCTTTCCTGCTGCAGAATAGAATTACTGGGTCTCCAACTTTCTAGAATAGGAAAATATCTTAAGACAAGAAAAAACAACAGTTATGTTATAAATACAGTAAAACCCCCATTATGCAGCACCGGAGGAGATTAGCTGATGCCGGATAAGTGTGCTTTCTGGTTGGTTGAGGCTCAATGTTAATAATAGGCCTAGCCTAGCTAAAAAACAGTACTATACCCCACGCTGTATACTTACCTTAAACTCTGTATTAATGTTAAAATACTGTAATTAAAAACAAATTAAGACAAAGGACAGACTTAACTTAATGTAACAGAGGTTTATCACTGTCTTAAGAAGTGTAAAAGTAGATTTATGTGGACCTCACCTTATCATTGCCAAAAAAACATACAATTGTTTGCATGCACGATTCTGCATTAGCGATTTTACTATCCTTTTTTGGACAAACTTGGGTGAGTGATTTTGCGTTTTTTAAATGCATTTTTATGTGAAAAATCACAATGTGAATCGTGCGTGAATACCAGTGAAGCTAACTGTCAAGAAAAATACATTGAATTAACGTCAAAAACGTAGCTCGATTTTTCTACATTTTTTCTGTGTTACCTTTGACATGCATCGAATCACAAATTCCTCAGTCCACCGCTGGCTCCCGGTAGCAGTATTCAACCAAATTGGTCAAATACTGCTTTCTGCCACCAAAGGAGGCTTTGGAAGTCTCCGGGAGCCCGAGTGCTCCCAAGCCCCGAAGACAGATGGCTCCATGCCGTGCCTGCACAAGTACACTCTCTCACGCACTCACACAGGCACAGTACAGAGCCGCAGAGCATTTGAGCTCCCGAAGACTTCCGAAACCTTCTCTGATGAGGGATTCAAAAGGGGAGCCACCGCTGCAACGAGGGCACCGTGAGAGGAGCTGGAAGACTCTATAGGCCTTCCCTCTCCTCAGGTATCTGGTTCATTTTTTTTTTAATTCCCATTAGCTTTAAAAGGTGTGAACCCCCTAAAGGTACTGTAAGTTGTGATACCAATCAGTCAAGTTCCAGCTGCCAGTTTGTAGAACAAACTGTAAATCAAAATAAATCTCTGATTGCTATGGGCAAAAATATTTATTTTTTAGACACCTTTGAGGCAGGAATAGAGGAACTGATAGAAGATTTTGCTTATAAGGTCCAACAGTCCAAGGCAGAGACCTGAGATATGAGTGATGCCTACGTGTCCCTCCCAGGGAGAATGGAAAGGAAATGATTTACTTTGTGGCTAAGAGCAAACAGCAAAACATGAGGATATCAGTACAATTTCCTGATGACACGGTGCACAGCTGAACATCTCTATCTTCACAAATGATTTATAGGATTGCGTTTTAGAATTTATGCTGTATAGGCACCTCCACCAAGGCAAATACACAGTGAGGCCAAGACCATGGCCGCCGCACATCTGCTGAGCTGGTTACCTGCTGTGAGCGGACTGAAATCTATGGGATCTTAATATGTCTTTTCCCATTTCCACTTCAGTGCAAGTTTATGGTTTTCTGCAAAAGTTACAGGTCAGCAAAACAGGACGAAGTTCAGAAGTTCAGGACGAAGCTTTCTACTGTTGAGAGATAAGAATATAAAAATAAAATAACCCTTCAGGGGACATTTTAGATGTGTTCTCACAAAAAACTGCTCGTAAGTCTCAGGAACAGGGAGGGCATAAGCACAGAGTCACCAATCCAACTGGCGGATCAACTTACACGACTGTTGGGCTGATATTGTGCAATTGGCAGTGTGTACAAGTCTTTTAACAACTTGTACTTGTTTTGAATGCGGCCATATTGTGCAGTCCACTTGCAAGCACAGTATGCAGATGAGTTGGTCATTCAGTTGGTTGGTGCATGTGAAATACAAGTCGTGCAATCGCTTAGTTGTGCGGTCGGTCATGTCGTCAGGTTGGTCATGCACTTTTGTTGGATATGTGAATGAGCCTTAAGACCCCAGCTACAGTCTTTGGTCAGTTGAGTGAAAGTCAAGCAACTGGTTTTTGGGTTCGGGAGAAAATTGCAGAATTGGGAGAAACCCATCAAACACAGGCAAAGTGTGCAAACTCCAGGAATAAAGTCAGGGACTCTAGCATTGCAATGCAAAAGTGTTATCCAATTAGCAAGTGTGAAGGTTTGCACACACCCATAAAGACTATCACCCACAGGGATCAGGACCCTGGTGCCATACAGAGGTGTTGCTACAGCCTTCCAGATAGAGCAGCTTTGGGCAGGGGAGTTAAGGAGGGGAAAAGACACTTGGCCAGGATAATCCAGCACTCTCTCAGCAACCCATGAGGGTGGTTGTAATCAAACTAGATTACCGGCAGAGATGGCCATAACTGGCTGCTTAGCATGTGTGCTGGCTTTAAGCCACCAGAAATAAAACATATATATTTGAGAAGAAGATAAATATAGCTGTCCTAGTGACAGCTGAGCCCCATGCGCTGGTCAGAAGTCGATTTCATTAGCTACCAACCCTGTGACCACTGTGAGGTGATCACAGTATGTCAAATAAGAAAAAATGGCTCTGATGCTTAAAGCGGGATTGTCAGCCACAAAAAACAAATTCCATTTACCCACTGCTCCGTGTTTATTATGGAGTCTACATCCTGACCCTGCATTGCAAGCATTCCAATATAATCATAATGTTTCTGCTGTAATTAATTTTATCTCAGTTAGCCTGGCTCTTTTCTGGCACATTGCTGGTTAGAGGAAAGACTGTTATCTTCCCTCCCAAATTCCTGCATCTCACTGATTGGCTGAGGGCAGTTCAGAGTGACACGAGACTGAGAAAGGAAATACAACTCACCCCTCTGCAGAAGCTGCTGAAATACAATCTATGCTGTGCTCACGTGTGTTTACAAAACAAGTATGACAGTGCAGTTTCTAAAGGAAAAAAAAAAGTAAGGGAGGCAATGACATCAGGATTGGCTTCAGTCAGAGGGAGAAAAGATGGAAAATGCCTGGAATAGTTTTCTCATGATTATCTGTAAGAAAATTCACTGAAATCAAAATGTGAACAGTACAATACATATGTAATTTAAGTAGAACAAATATTTATCTACTTATATACAGTATGTGTTTTTTTCCAGGGATAGTATGGCTGTCCCTGCTGCTTTAAGGGACCAGAGCTGTGCAGTACAGAAAGGGTTAATGTCTCTCTCGTCATCTGTAGATAATAGGATAACAGAAGCGCCAACAGGATAAAAAACCCTAAAAGAACTTAAAAACCCATCTTGGTAGTAGAGGAGGTAGTGGTGGACTTATCTCCTCCAAGCACAACATACGACTGTGGATTTTCAGTCAAAACAATTTTATTGAATACTCCAAATAAAGTACAACACGTTTCGCGGGGTACAAACCCGCTTCATCAGGCAATAACAGATAGGAGTAAATAGCATCTGCCAGTAATAGTATCATCAACGCTGAGCGCCTCACACTCGCCACTCCTACACATTCCATCCAAATTAAATAGGAATGGCCTGCCTGGCCTTGGGCTTCAATTCTGAAAGTGGATTTAACTCTGCGATGATGGTTTATAAATTTATGTCACTGTGGTTCGGCCTTTTTCACCGTGGCACAAAAGGAGCTCTAATTTACAACTTGTGCAGCTATCACCTTATGAGAAAATAAAATAAGGAGACATAAACAATAACCCCGCACAAAGCAACGTGCAACTTTCTAATTAAATCTGAGTGTTCTGAAAGACAAGTGAATGAAAAGTTGGTGCTGCTCCGAGGCTGGTGGCGCCCAGTGTGATTTATTGGAGGACAGAGGGAGAGATTTGTAATACTGGAGCAGCCACACTCAGAGACAACGCTCATCTCATTGCCTTCCTGACCCAAAATTCTTATCAAAGGACAGACATTCTACTGCTTTTTACTGTTTTGAGCGCAACAGAGTAAAATAAAATAAAGCAGCCTAATTTGCAGTGCAGGAAATACACATACATATCTCTTCAACCAGAACACATTGATCTCCTGTTATACTGAGTAGTGGTACAGTAGAGCCATGGTTATCTGGGACTCTATCATTTTGCAGTCTCTCTCTTAACGAACCATCAGCTGTTAGCAGGGGAGCCATGGGGTCATGACTCTCTCCCTTTCTCTCATTAATGCAGAGCAGTGCACAGCTGAAACCACTTACAAAAGTTTAGGATGCAGGTCCACTTCATTTCTACAGCTGCTCTGTTGCATCCTCATATGGCTCTTGATGTGTCAGCTGACCGGCATCTGGTCAGGTGCACACATTGGGCACCATGCAGGAGATGCAGTATAGCAGCAGGAAGTGAAGAGGACTGGTACTTGTCAAAGCAGGCAATTCTGGTGACAGCTGGCGCCGGAAGTTTGGGCGCTGCCTATTGAAATATCAGTATTGAGGGGTAATTTGGGCGCCTAATAAATAGTGGGTGCTGGTGTAGCACCCGATATTTATCGGAGCGCTGTGGGCACCCAAATTACCCCACAGTGACAATATTTCAACAGGTGACTATGGCGGCGCCTGAGTAATTACATTTCATTTATTGAGGCCGGGATGGGGGGGAGGCGATTGGTGGTGGGGGAGTTAAGGTTAGGCATGGGGGGGCAGTTAGGTTAGGTGTCAGGGCCCGTTTCCACTATAGCGTTGCGGAATCGCCGGCGAATCACCGCAGGAAAATCGCATGCGGGTGCGATTCCGCATGCGTTTTTTGCTGCGATTTCGCATGCGATTTCACATAGGTTAGGGTGATGCGATTTTAACCATGTCACTGCCTGTGTGAATTAACATGGGTACCTATGCGAAATCGCATGCGAAATCGCGGCAAAAAACGCATGGGGAAAACGCATGCGATTTCCCTATTAAATACATTGCGTGCGATTTGCCTGCATTCCACACGCAGGCGAATTCTGAGGGCCCTACCCTGCAGATTTTTTCTGCACAGAAAAACGTGCAGGAAAACGCACAAGTGGAAACAGTCCCATCCACTTGTACTGGCTGTGCGAATCCGCATGCGGGCAACGCATGCGGATTCGCGATAGTGGAAACGGGCCCTCAGATAGGAAGTTTGTGCGGGGGGGGGGGGGGTGGGTTAGGGTTAGGCACCAGGTAGAAAGTTTGTGTGTGTGTGTGTGTGTGGGGGGGGGGGGGTTATAGGATTGGCGTCGGGGGGAGATTCTGTGTGAGAGTAGGCTTAGCGAGAAGTTAAAAAATAGCAGGGAGCTCAAGAAATGATTGATATTTGCCATGTAATTTGTTCATATTGTTTGATCCACAATCAGCCTGCAGGCCACCATCTTCATTACTGGCAGATATAAAAAAAATAGACAGCACCAACTGCCATAACTATACCACGTAACAATACAATAGGCTGCAAGATTGCTTATTTTAGAGATATACATATGCATAGAGGGAGATACTGGTTGCTAGGCAGTTGAAAACAGCTGTTATTTCCCACAATGCAACATGGTTTACAGACAGGAAACTGTCAGGACCTAGGTTCTGACATCACAGAGTGGGAGGGGTTTCACCACAATATCAGAGTTACAGACCACCCTAATGATCTATTCAAGAAAAAATTAAAGCTTTCTCATGATTGGGATGAAGTTCAATCTTTGGTTACAGTTATGCTAGGTACACACCATACCATTTTCTGTTAGATTTTTTCTTAGATTTACCTGCCAGATCGCTTTTTTCCATGTTCTAGGTAAATCTAACAGAAGAATCTAACAGAAAATTGTATGGTGTGTACCTAGCATTACTCTTTAATTTCCCTGGCGTTCAATTACCCAGGATTTCTGTGCAAAAAGTGATCCAATTAATTTTTATACCCTTTTTTTTTTTCCTGTAACTTGCCATAATGTGTCAAGTAAGGTTTTAGAATACAGTGGAGGAGAGTATTGGCGTGTATGCACGTCAATACTGTTCACAGCATATTTTGTATAACCGTCAATACCACTAGGGAGGTTAAAAGTATTCCTGTAGTTTCTGAGACAATGGTATAACAAAGCTGAGTGTGGAATTTCTGTGATGTCTGATTTTCTAGATGTGAAGATTTTAGGATACTTTTAAATTCCAGTGGTGTTCAGCTTAGCCTCAAATACGAGTTAGGCACTTTCTCTTATACTAATTAAGCTAAATTTAGTACAACTTTCCAGTCATACCAAGAGAGGATTTTTGTCTGATTTAAATACTCATGAGTGAATACTTAACGTCAGCAAATCACTTCACAAAATACGGTAATATTCTTCACTCTCTTGTGGCTCTCTTCCTATAGAGACAGAGTTCATTAATTAGCAGAAGATATTTTATATTAAGATTTCTAGTTATTTCAGAAAAAAAATTGCAACAATAATTACATAAAAAAGCATCGTAAAGCAAAAAAAAAACCAACACTAAAAAACAACGACATACAAACATGAGAAAACTAAGAAGGATTACAAGGGTCAGTACTTGGTCCTATTCTTTTCAATGTATTTATTAATGATCTAGTAGACAGAATACAAAGTAATGTTATCCATCTTTGCAGATGATATCAAATTATGCAGAATTATCAAAACTAAGACTGATAGTGACATATTATAACAGGACCTTGACAACATGGCCATATGGGAAGGCACCTGGCAGATGAAATTTAATGTTGATAAATACAAAGTCCTGCACATTGGACATACCAATGGTAGATCATCATATAAAATAAACAGCATACAGCTGGAAACATCAGACTTAGGAATACTAGTTGATAACAAGTTAAGTAATCGTATACAATGCCAAGCAGCAGTAGCTAAAGCAAATAAAAATTGTGGGATGCATAAAAAGGAAAATAATATCATTAGATGCTAGTATACTATTCACTCTGTATAAATCACTTGTGAGGCCACATCTGTAGTATGGAATATAGTTCTGGGCACCACACCAGAGAAAGGACATTGACTTTCTGGAATGGGTACAAAGACGGGCAGATAAATTAATCAGAGGGATGGAAAATCTCAGTTACCAAGTAAGGCTGGACAAACTGGGCTTATTTAGCTTGGAAAAAAGGCGACTGAGAGGCGACCTGATTAACATGTATAAATACATGTATAATCAAGGGGTTGGGGCATTATGGATATAAAGGGGTTAAATTGTAATATAGGATTGTTACATATTTGGAAGTGAGCGCCTAGAAACAGAGGCAAATGTAGGGCAAATTTTCCCTTTCTTATGGCAGCTGGTTAGCCTTTTGATGTAGTTTTCCCCAATTGGGAGGCATTGCTGTGGATTGGACCCATGATCCCAGTCTATTTAGGTCTTTGCCCGGTTAAGATGGGGAATTCCGGATCGCTTGTCCTAAAATAAAGGGTGATGCGGAATTCCGGAGGTCTGGGGCCGGAAATGTATAGTAAAATTGGAAGGTCCGTTTTGTATGCGGAATTCCGTTTTTGAATGCGGATTTCCGTTTTGGAATGCAGAATTCCGTTCAATATGCTGCTACTTGTAGTCCGTTTTGATAGGCATTACGGAATTCTGGATAATTGAGGCGGAATTTGGAGGGGAGGAGCCCTGAGGGGCTTGTGACTCTAACCACCCAATTGGAGAGTCTGGGATAGAGCTGACCCTAGGGAAAGATGGGTAATGCAGTCCCTGATAACACACAAAGTAGAGCCAATAGACAGTGAGGTTAGAAACGAGCCAAAGAGCTCTGGCGAATGGCGCTCACTGAATCATATGATCATGTGATGTGGAAACTGTTTAAAAGCGTCTGCAGGCTCCTATTGGCTAAGCTCCTGATGAGTCCAAGTGACGAAACTAGTCGGGCGGCGCTGTAGGAGCCGGTCAGACGCTGAATCACCTCGAGGATTGTTTTATATGCGCATTTTAATTGGATGTTTGTAAGTGCACTTGCTTTTTTACTATGTTTTATTAAATGGAATTACGCTATGGTACACCTGTTTGAGCCCTAGATCATTTCTTTGCTGACACAAGAGAAAGTCATCACAACAAGCTAAAGCTGCTGGTCTGTGAAGGGTCGGCCATATTATCTGGTGAGAGGCTTGAGTGCATAGCTGGTGGAGGCACTTTAGGGTGACCCGTGAGTGGAGTGGAAGCACTGGTTGGTGCTGAAAAGTGTATGCTCTGCATTGGTATCACACTATTGCTGTGTCTCTTTTTCATATGTATACACACGTCTGAGGATTTCTATATCAGTGGAGGAGTTCGTTTGCTGGCATGGTCCAAAAACGTGATTGCTAATCGTTAGTGGTTGGCCTATTGTTCCGGTGAGAATATATCATTACTGCTATGAACTGTATATGAAGATTTATTGGTTGGACTATCTATTGGATACCTGTGGATCACACCTACTGAGGGTGTTGTGGACTTTTTAATGTGGAATCTTTTGCATGATTATGTGGGTTGTTGAGCGCTGTTTCCATAGAATAGAAATTTTGTACAAAGTGTGACACACACAATTGAGGAATAGCGATCCGACCAGACAGAGATTTATTAATAATTAGAACATCTATTGAGGAGCGCACTGATCAAATATAGAATTATAAATACATCAGAGGGCAATACAAAAGTTTGGCAGATGTACTTTTTGTCCGTAGGGTTGTATGATGGAAAGGGGACATGATTTGCATGTGGAGGAAAAAAGTTTTAGAAAGGGGTCTTTCACAGCGAGAGGGGTTAAAATCTGGAACATCTTACCTCAGGAAGCAGTTATGGCAAACTCTATATCTGCATTTAAAGAGGGCTTGGATGCTTTCCTTACATTGAAGGGCATCCACGGCTACAAGTGTTAGGTAATTCCCGGAAGAGTTGATTCAGGGTCAGGGATTTATCTGGCTGCCATCCGGAGTTGAGAAGGAATTTTCCCTTGTAAGGCTAATTGGCCAGGTCTTGAAAGGTTTTTTTGCCTTCCCCCTGGATAAACTGGGATATGTGTTGGTTCACGATGGTGTTTTATTTTTTATTTTTTTATTTCTTTATCATTATTTTGTTTTATCTATCTATCTATCTATCTATCTATCTATCTATCTATCTATCTATCTATCTATATATATATATATATATATATATATATATATATATATATATATATTGATATATATTATATTATATTGATATTGATATTATATGTCAATTTTTTTTCCAGTGTCGTCTTGGTGTCAAGTAAGAAGGATGAGTGCAAGAGCCCTATATGTAGCACACTAACATTTTAACCCATTAGCAGCTTCAAAGCAATTATCTCGTTTGACCTCAGCCGGCAGAACTCGTCATGCTGTAAATTCTTGGAAAGCTTTGATGTCTCTCTGCTAGCAGAGGATGGAGAAACTGAAAGCAGACGTTCTCTGTTATTGTCTCACACAGCACCCTAGTGACAAATGGCCATAAATACATATTACAGCAGTACTAATTACTTAGTAGCAAGTAAAGTAACAAGAAATAAAAAAAAAATGTTATAATAAATTGTCGAGGAGCACTTGCAAGCCTCTAAATAAATTGCCTGCTAAGGGGTTAAACTTCCATTTTTCTCATACCAGCATCACATTTGCCAATATGCAAGTTAGACTGATTTAAATGTACCCAGAATGCTTTGCTTTTGCCATACGGCAACAACTATTAATAGTAAAGCTTTTCGGAAAGAGGAGATCCATCCACCTGGCACTTTGTAAATATGGTGATTTCTGGCAATTCAGTTATTTCTATACCATACTGCTTCCTTTAGCTTCCTATGCTGATGACAGATGGCTGCTCAGTCAGGACACAACTTGCTTTGATTCTGATATATTAAGCCCTTTATTTATGTAAAACTTTACAGAACTTCCATCTCTTCTAATCACACGGCTTGCACAGTGCTCAGGAAACCTCATTTACATGACAGCACATATAATTAGGTAACATCTATAGGACATGAATGTAGAGCATTAGAGAACAGGCATGGCTGCCCTACGCTGCAGAACCACAGCCTCTGAACATGCAGCATTACAGCTGGGGAGCCATAAATTATATAACAGGTGATATATCTATAGCAAGTAAATGGAGATTCATGCTTCAGTCACACTGAGGGTTTGATTCACTAACCGGCGATAAGTGTAAGCGCCAGAGTGAAAATCACTTAGTGCCTAAAAAGTAGCTTTGCGCGCACTAATAGTCACGCAAAGCTACATCGCGCCAAAAGCATTGCACCGCGCGCAAACCGTGGTGCGCCGAAAACGTTGCACGATGTGACAAAAACGAGGCATATGGTGCCCCTGAAACGTCGCACCTTTGCACTGGTGCGACGTTAAAGGGGCACCATATGCTTGTTTTCGGCACACCACATGCAACGCTACCATCGTATCGCGCAACGTTTTTGGTGCACCGCGGTACTGCGCGCAGTGCACATTTCCGGCGCACAAAGTTGTTTGCGCTGCAGTTTGGAGTGGACGTCTTAACCTTTAAGATGTCCAAACTGCCATACAGCCATTTTGTGAATCGAGCCCTATGCGTGTTACTGAGTGTGTTCATGTGTCTCTGTATGCATTATCACATGTGACAGCGTATACATTGTAATGACTGCATTATGTCCAGTGCATTTTGATAGCACCATGTACATCCTATATGATGTAAAATATGTGGTATTGAAACCAGGGATGGTTGTAAGTACAGTCAGGGCAGGGGCATAACAATAACCCTCATGACCTCCCCCCCCATTGCAGGGGAACCCGGGGGCTAAGGGGGGGCAGATCCCAGCTGGGCATGTAGTGTAGAGTAGAAGAGAAGAGGGGTTTAAGGTTAGGCATCAGGTTGGACGTTTGTGTGTGGGGGGGGGGGGGTAGGCGTCAAGTTGGAAGTTTGTGTGGGGGGTTAGGGTTAGGCATCAGGTTGGAAGTTTGTGCAGGGGGTTAGGGTTAGGTGTCAGGTTGGAAGTTTGTGCAGGGGGTTTGGAGTCTGGCTGTAAGTTTATGTGGGTGGTTAGGAGTCAGGTTGGCAGTTTGTGTGAGGGGGTTTGGCATCAGGTTGGAAGTTTGTGTGGGGGGTTAGGGTTAGGAGTCAGGTAGGAAGTTTGTGTGAGGGGGTTAGACGTCAGGTAGGAAGTTTGTGTGAGGGGGGTTAGGCGTCAGGTTGGAAGTTTGAGCAGGGGGTTAGGAGTCTGGCTGGAAGTTTATGTTGGCGGTTAGGAGTCAGGTTGGAAGTTTGTGCGGAGGGGGGGGTTAGGAGTCAGGTTGGACGTTTGTGCGGAGGGGGGGGGGGGTTAGGAGTCAGGTTGGAAGTTTGTGCAGGGGGGTTAGGAGTCTGGCTGGAAGTTTACGTGGGTGGTTAGGAGTCAGGTTAAAAGTTTGTGTGGGGGGTTAGGGTTTGGCATCAGGTTGGAAGTTTGTGTGTGGGGTCAGGGTTAGGAGTCAGGTTGGAAGTTTGTGTGGGGGGTTAGGGTTTGGCATCAGGTTGGAAGTTTGTGCATGGGGTTAGGGTTAGGAGTCAGGTTGGAAGTTTGTGCGGGGGGTTAGGAGTCAGGTTGGAAGTTTGTGCGGGGGGAGGTTAGGGTTAGGCGTCAAGCTGGAAGTCTGTGCGGGGGAATTAGGGTTACGCGTCAGGTTGGAAGTTTGTGCGGGGGGGTTAGGTGTCAAGTTGGAAGTTTGTGCGGGGGAATTAGGGTAAGCGGTCAGGTAGGAAGTTTGTGTGAGTGGGTTAGGCGTCAGGTTGGAAGTTTGAGCAGGGGGTTAGGAGTCTGGCTGGAAGTTTATGTGGGCGGTTAGGAGTCAGGTTGGAAGTTTGTGCGGAGAGGGGGGTAGGAGTCAGGTTGGAAGTTTGTGCGAAGGGGGGGGGGGGGTTAGGAGTCAGGTTGGAAGTTTGTGCAGGGGGGTTAGGAGTCTGGCTGGAAGTTTACGTGGGTGGTTAGGAGTCAGGTTGGACTAGGTTAGGCTTTGGCATCAGGTTGGAAGTTTGTGCGTGGGATTAGGTTTAGGCGTCAGGTTGGAAGTTTGTGCGGGGAGTTAGGGTTTGACATCAGTTTGGAAGTTTGTGTGGGGGGTTAGGGTTAGGAGTTAGGGTTGGACGTTTGTACGGGGGGTTAGGGTTTGGCATCAGGTTGGAAGTTTGTGCATGAGGTTAGGGTTAGGCGTCAGGTAAGAAGTCTGTGCTGGGGGGGGGGGGGGGGGGGGGAGGGTGCGTTAAGGTTAGGTGTCGGGGAGGAGGGTTCTGTGTCGGAGTAGGCTTAGCCATAGTAAAATATTAGTATTTAATACCGCTATTTTATACTTTAATTGTAAAATAAAGGTATTTAATACTGATATTTTACTAACAGAATAACTGTGCGAACAAATTTCTACGTGCCTTTTTTCAATGTATGCATGCAGAGTAGCATTGTCATTACCATCATCCATCAGGGCGGCATGTCCTTCTCACTCCGCTCTTTGCTGTAGCTGCTGTACAGTATATCTCCTTGTGGGTCTTGATACATGTCACATGACATGCACAAACAGGAGCTGCAAGGAGATACCTGCTGTACAGTCTACAGTGAAGAAATGAGTGAGAAGGACATAGCATTTGACCACAGAAATGTAATGTATGATGCGGACACTGCCCTGTCCCCCTCGGCCACCATCCCCTTCCATGCTGAGGGGGTGAGGCACTAATGCACTGTTATCTCGTAGGGGGTCGGGAGGGGGGTTAAGCAGTTTTGCTGGGATCACAATATACCAGGGAGTCAGGGCATAGGCATAAATAGCAAAGACCGCGATCATTACATTTAAATCCTGCACTGGCACCTAATTTATTGTGACATCTGCAGTCCCTGACTTGAAGCCTACTAAGGCGCTTAGGATCCTGGGCAATTTAGACAATGATTACACTGGCCTTGACTGAATCGTATTGCAGGTGTAATTTTAGTGAGCACAAAGAGCCATTCAAGATAGTGAATGAGTATTGTATAAAACACGTACCAAAATGTGAACAGAATCACATTTTGGTTAGCAACATCAAATGTTTTTCAAAATAAGACCTTTAGAGCGGTTTAGACATAATATTTAACAAAAACATGTTTTCCTTTTTTTTTTTATCACCCATACAGTTATCATATTTGCTTTTGTGCACAGGTATTATTGTCCGTTTACAAATTACAAGTTACCAAAAGATAATGTTATCACCTCTTTGGATGCGGCAGGAATATTTCCACTGAAGAAGGAAGTGCTGTTCTGCTTACATTTTTTATAATCTTTAAGAGCAAATAAGAAATGCTGAGTTTCCTACCACTTTAATGAATCTGTTTTTTTAAGAAAGAATTCAAGAACAACTTTATGATTTTTTGTGTAACTCCCATACAGTTTCTGAAATAAACTAACACATGTCCTACAAAGATAGGTTACTATGGAGAGGGTCCTGTATATCTGATAATGATAAACAGACTAAAGAAATAAATGGATGGAGGGATGGCTTACATGTTCCTCGGGGGGTTCCATTCGAATTCCACTTCATTTAATATTTTTTCAGTAAGGATAAATATATGTTTGCGAAAGTTACTAGCTGTGTAGAGAACATTTATCAGATGAAACCCTGGGCAGCACACAGAAAGATGACCCAGTCTGTGCTTCCTATGTACTATATGTCCACCCTCACCATCTCATTATCCATGTCCTACTGTGAACCTGGAATAGTAGGCAGAAACTCATACCCACCTGCTGCCGATCCAGGCATGGTTCCAATCTAGGCATGGCTCAGTATTATACACTTACAAGAGATACTGTAGCTTTCCATAACTGCAGTCAGCAACTATCAGTTATTTCCTACGGTCGCTGAAGTTATATATCTCCGTAGAAAGTTTGGTTTCTAGAAGCCTCCCACATCTTAAAACCTCTATTCACGATTATTTGTGACATACAATGACAAGATTGAAAGTGCTGAAGGTGAAGTGAATAACATTGACTGATTGATTTGTTAGAATGGCACCTGTCAAGGGGTGGATATATTGAGCAGCAAGGAGCGATGACTTGACATTGATGTAATTACAAGCTGGAAAAATGGCCAAGCATTAGAATTTGAGCAGCTTTTCTTCTGGGTTGATTCCACTATGCAGAGGTTAGTACACGGTCCAAGGAAGAACAACCAGTGAACCTCCATCAGGGTTATGGGTGCCCAAGGCTCACTGATCTGTGTTAAGGATCAAACGAAGACACTTCTGGTCCAATACCACAGAAAAGTTTATGTAGAAAATGCTGAAAAACTTGCAGCTCACTGTTTATGGGTCTGTGTAGCTCTAATTAGAATGCCCTTATTGACCCTGTCCACCATCAAAAGCACCTGCAATGGGCACGTGAGTGTCAGAACTGAACCATAAAGCAATGGAAGGAAATTGCCTGGTCTGACTAATCACATTTCCTTTTAGATTGTGTAGATGCATCATTTGTGGGATGTGTTGGTTAAACAGTCGAATCCATGGAAGCCACATCTCAACAGGATATACAGGATCTGATGTTAATGTCTTGGAGTCAGATGCCACAAGACACCTCAGAGGTGTTGTGGAAGCGTGGATGTGAAAAAGGAGCTGAGTAATTTGGGCAAGGGGGGAAGCCTCTGAAACAGCACACAAGGACTCTTGCCCACTGGGCTTTGGTTGGGCCACATTCCTGGGAAGGCAACAAAGGCCCGGGCTTTGAGCAGCAGGTGGCCAACGGGTTGGCCAGAGATGGAAGAGGGATTGTTGCATAAGGCAGAAGAGACTGTAAATGGAATACAGTGGTTGCAAATAAGGAGCAACACATGGAAATAGGGAGCTGCTGCTCACGGGATCTGTATATAACTTAAGGAGGCTGCTGTCCATGAATGTTAAACATGAAAGAGAAGGCTGCACACGGATTAGGAGGGGTGTTCTGCACATGGAAGCACAAGAAAGATGGCCTACAGGCAGAAAAAGTATAATTCCGGTACTGGGCTTTGGGATAGTTAAGTTACTATCCTCACTCGATTGGCAGCTTGGATCAGTTGGATAGCGTTTGCCAGTACCTGTTTTACATATATCATTTCCCTTGTCCAAATTACCAGGTGGGCTAAGGGGGCCTGTCACTCTCTTTCCCCCTTTTATGCACATACTTACATCACCACGGCTCCGCTCCCTACTTTTCACTCTGCAGCTTGTAAGCATGCATCAGTATTTCTCCATAGGGCCCCAATGCATGTCATGTGACACTGGGGCCTTGCGGGAAATGTATGGTGCACACTGCCATGCTGAAGAGTAATGAGGTGGGAGCAGAGCAGAGGTGATGTAAGTATGTGCACTTTGCGCTGCTCTCATTAAGAGGGGGCCCAGGAGTCACGGAGTCAGGCCAAACTTGGGGGGTGTGGACAGGTTTTTTAAGCACGGGCCCCACAAAGTTTTTGTAAGGGGGCCCCATGCACCCTAGTTACACCCCTAGATTATTTTACCAGGAGCCCCCATGATTTGCAGTTACACTCCTGCATCTCTCAATGGTATGATCTACACAGATTTGATACACCCCTCCCTTCACTTACAAAATAGCTATAATTATTTTAACATGCTGGTGGGAATTGTCTTGTACCCCTAGAGGCCACTGTAGCAGGCCATTCGTGACACCATACACATTTCTTTATATTTTTAAATATTGTTTGTGGTCCATAAAAGCAATTCCAGACACTAGAAACGTGTGCTACAGATCAATTAATTGAGGTAACCACCAGCTCTATAGGTCATACGAGATGATTTCTTGTGGCCATGCTGTTACACTATTGTAGCAGGTAATAGGATGTTTCAGTGGTCTGGCTCTGAGGAGTGGAGAACACATTTCTCTTATTTCTCCTTAATAGAACTGAACAGAGCTTTGTTTTATCGCCCATCAAGCAAAGTACAAAGACAACAAGAAAACAGCAGCACATTAATCTTGTCCCTTGAGCTGCTGCTTGTGAGCCGCTACAATTAAAGAGCCTTTCAGACTCACTTGGAGAACAACTGTCATGTGGAGCAATGGCTCCTTCAGTGTATTAAATTAACTGGATATCAATGTCCAGTGTGCTTTATATGTTGATGTGCAGGAAATATCTGCATTTATAACTAAATACGCTGTGCTGTGGATGCAGCATGCAGTTACTTCAATTTTTTTCAAGTTTTCCTTTAAAGAATTTACAATGATTTATTTATTTGTTTGTTTGATTGATTTAGGCGACACGTTTAAGAGGAACAGTAGTGAAAATAACATAATAAATAATAATGCCCTTTTTTTTTCTACAATATTCATTTATAAATTATTTAACCAGTGTTTGCCCATTGTATACTTTTTCTTCACTCTGAGTTACGTTGTGAAATTTATCACAGGTGGCAACATCTTTGGCAGTTGGAAACGGCCGTGACTTCCCACAATGCAACAAGGTTCACAGGCAGCAAACTGCTAGGGCCATGGCCCTCTGACATCACACTGTGGGAGGGGTGATACTTTGCAGTATCGCTGACCCCCCATGGCTTGGCCTCTTCTGCGCATGTGCGGGCGCGCGCACCTATATACCCGGGAGCATACTGCACCTGCACAGTACTTCTGTGCCGGCACAGTATGCTCCAGATGATGTGGGTACATTCATACGCAGCACGGGCGCATGCTTATGTGTGCGCAGAAGAATCTCTGTACCATAAGTATAAGAAAGGACTTGTTTTACCACAGAAAAACAGCTTTATAGAGAACAACAGGGCTTAGTTACCAAGAGGTATATTAAAGTGAATCTCTGGACTAAAAATCTACTCAGCAGAACTGATAAGGCCTGGTGTTTCTTTAACAGTTTCACAGCATCAGAACTTCGTTTTTCTTACCAAAGCATCATTTTTAGCTGCATTTTTAGCTAAGCTCCACCCATCAAAGAAAAAAAGCCCAGGCTTTTTTTTCCTGATGCTGTGCAGAGCATGATGGGATTTCCTATGTTGTTATTCACATTGCCTAGCAACTGGGAGAGGTGCTCAGGACACAGGACAGTTGGAAATGTGTCTCATGCTCCCTGTCACCTCCTTTCAACCAAAAAGATGGCTGCTATCATGAAATCAAACATTTGCCTGTTCTTTTAAAACAGGGTGGGTTAGAGATTATATTACCTATCTATTTTAATAAACATAACTAATGTAACGTAATGACAGTATGTTTGTTTAGGCTGGAGTTCCTCTTTCAGCAAATACCTGAAAAATGAATGTGCACACTCAGAGCATGGTAATTTTTCTGATACTAAAGCCAGTAGGGGCCCGTACACACTGAAAGTCACGCAGTGCGATGCGATTTTGTTTTTAATAAAAATTCTACTTGAAAATTTTGTGCCTTTGCGATGCAATTTGCCCATGCTATCTTTTCCTGGTTTCCTGATTGTTTACCTAAAAAACGTAATGAAAATCGCATGCATTCCGGTTTTCCTGACCTTCCCATATCCGAGCGTTTAAAACGTGCTGCAGGCACTGAGATTGCGATTTTCTGCTTTATTTTCATGAAGGCTTTGTGATTGAAAAATTGCAGTGCAACACAGCCAGTGTGTACAGGCCCTTACCCAACATGCATTGCGCAATTAGCGCAGCTCTTGCTGCCTAGGTAATGTGTACATTGCTAGTGTATCAAACGATCATGTAACTGGCATGAGGGGTGTAAAGTCACTTTATAAAAACATTATACTGTTTATTTACAGCCTGAGTCTTTACGGGTTGGAATATTGTCTCGGAAATCCAGAAGAGTTGATAAAATCATTGTCTTGCTTCTGTCTTTCTTATGCTAATCAGCAGTGTCCATTTAGGGGGTAAAATTACCATCCATCCCTGTCTATCATCAAGCTTAAAGGAGTTATCAGGCAAATAAAAGAAAATAAGTGGTACTTACCGGGGGCTTCCTCCAGCTCCAAGCTCCCAGCATGTTCCTCGCCGCAGCTCTCCCCGCAGCCGTTTAACGCAGATCCGTCCGGCGATGACGTCAGGGCGACCTCCAGGTCAGCCTGTACTGCTCCTGCGCGAGCGGCGCTGTCAATCACCGCCACGTGGGCCGGAGCGGACTGCGCAGGGGACCGGGACGGAGCTGCAGCGAACTGCTGAAGGGAGAGC
Organism: Hyperolius riggenbachi; assembly: GCF_040937935.1. Classification (NCBI taxonomy): domain Eukaryota; kingdom Metazoa; phylum Chordata; class Amphibia; order Anura; family Hyperoliidae; genus Hyperolius; species Hyperolius riggenbachi. Next base: position 83,868,903 of record NC_090651.1, read on the forward strand.
TGCGGCGAGGGACGTGCTGGGAGCTTGGGGCTGGAGGAAGCCCCCGGTAAGTAGCACTTATTTTCTTTTATTTGCCTGATAACTCCTGTAATGGGCATGATTCACAAAACTTTTTCTCCTATTTTCCTCTGTTTTCACCTTATCTATATTACTTTTTTAAGCTCCTTAAGAGCAAAAAATATAACATCATTAAGGTAGGAAAAGTAAAATTGAAATGAAGTGAATCAGGAACAACTTACGCTGAGTGATTATTTTGCTTGTAAATGTGCTGAAAGGTTATTTTATTAATTAGGTGATAAATAAGTAATGTTTGAGAAGTTGAATAGAGCCTAATGTGCTAAGAATAGCTCTGTGGTGCCCCTTCTGCAGAGGTCACCTGCTTGGTGTGCCTATGCCTAAAAACTGCCCTGCCTGTGGCTTAGCTGGCACATTGCTTGCCACCATGTTCTATAAACACTGTGAAAATCCATGATAATGTCTGAGTAGACATGGTTGTGTCCTGGTGACTTCATTATTTCCCAAGATATAATAAAGGTACCTCCCTGTAGTAAACCGTCTATTGCTCTGTACTGAATATATATATTTTTAACCTGCTTGCAAGGCTGAGTAGATATACATGATGAAATAGCCAACAGAGAGACCTGTTTATTATTAATATTAGCAGACTTTAATCTGTCCACCATGTCCCTGGCCATTATAAGCCCACTAAAGTGACACAAGGGAACCATCATTACTGAATTACTTCTCCTCTGGGTGGGTTGAAATCATGATCAATGAGTTGTTTATGCTTTTAGATTAATACTGCTGCACGTGTGTCAATACTGTATTGATTTTCATTTAGAGATCATCTCAATTTCTGCTTAATTTAGTAATATTTTCTTGTGTGCTTAATGGTATTTCTTATTTCACCTAAAATTACAACTCAAATGGACAGCGAAAACAATATGGCCCAAAATTGCATCTCAGGTTGATCAATTACTATGTTTGGTAACATTAAAACCTGATCTGAGGTAGATATGGAGGTTGCCATATTTATTTCCTTTTAACCATTTAGCATTCCTAGGTTTTCCCCCTAAGATTCCTGACAATTTTGGCATTTCAGCTGTTATTATTGATACAGCAATAACATTTTAATTACTTATGCCTCCAAAGTGATACACATGTAGTTTTTTTCAGGATAATCTAGGCTTTCTTTGGGTAATATTTGTTTTCATGGGGTTAATTAATTTTATATGGAAAAAAATAGGAGAAAGTACAGAAAATATTTTTATTTCATATTTTACTCTTCACAAAATTCACCTGGCAAGTGCCACAGTTCTAAAACATCTCAAAATATTTTACTTGTCTTTTCCCGGTTAAAATACCCTACATGCTATATGTTGTCACTAAATGGGAATGTGGCATACCATTATCGTCAGCTTGTGTCTATAGCGATTAAATCCGATCGCTATCGTGCAGAGTTTGGGGACACCAGTGCATTACACCTACATTGCTAGGCAAAGCACAGCGATGCATATGTACAGTGTTGGGTGCCAGAGCTGTCGCCCTAGCGAGCGCGCCTGATCGCTACAAGTGGCAGCCATTACAGGTGTCTACTAATCTTAAGGCTAAGTATAGGTGACACAAGGGGTTAATTAGGTAGGAGAGAATATTTTACTGTGGTAGGAGAGAGGAACACCTTATTATTTAAGGGGGACACTGTCACTTTAAGGGCTCATTTCCATATGCAACGCATATGGATCGCGTTTCCATAAGCACGGCTAAAAGTATGCATATGGAAACGAGCCCTTATACTTTTTTCTTGTTTTCATGATTGAGTGCTGCTATTAGCAGCACTCATTCAGTGCCTGAGCCCACTAAGGGCTCGTCTCCATTTGCAATGCAGGTCACCGTGCATCAGCGCAGCTCTGTGTTGCACGTGTTGCATCACATTGATGTAGAGCCGACAGCGCCAATGGTATGTGACCTGTGATGACCAATAAACACTGCCACGTATTTGAGGACGGAAGTTGCCCGGATGTCTTTTTTTTTTTTCTTTTTCTTCTTGATTTGAATTGCACGTGATTCCCCCAGATGCGGCACTTGCAATCCCATTCATGTATTATGAATGGTATAGCAGCGCACTCACCCAAAAACATCAGACAGTGCAGTCTATGCACTCTCTGATGTCCCTGCGATCACGTTTCCAAAAGCGTGGCTACAATCGTGCTAAAGGAAACAAGCTGTAACGCAGCTGTGACCGCTTCTGTCCACTTTTCAGAATCGGTAACATTGATTTGTTGCTAAAAAGTGTACACAACAGCATTAGTGGGCTGATAAATGAATGCATGAACGTGCACAAGCACATGCATGAGCGCACATGAGCACGTGCATGGCAGAAACAATGCCACAATCTGCCATCGTTCTGCAGGACATGAATTTTACATCCTAGAATGCACAGGAGGGACAATTAGGATGTGAAATTCATCCTTAAAAGGTTAAACAATTTTAATTACACAGTTTTGCTGATATTTCATGCATCAGTAGTGTCTGAATCACTCTCCAGAATCTTGCAAATGTTACAGAACAGTCAGCAAGGACGTTTTCAGGCATAGGCATTACAGGCCACTGCCTGGCATGCTATTGGTCCTGGGGGCGCCATGCCCCTGATTGAGCCCACCCCCTGAACTAAGCCCATCCAAACTAAACCACGCTCCTTGAATGAAGCCACACCCCCACAGCTGTTTGTACATTCTTCTGTCCCCTTGTGCCTCCTTCTGTCTTTTTGTACCACCTCTGCCACCCTGTGTGTCCCTCTTTCCCCCTGTGCCTCCTTCTGTCTCCCTTTGTGCCTCCTTCAGTCCCCCTGTGTCACCACAGCCCTCCTGTGCATCTAGAGATGGACTGAATTGAAATGGTGCCCTAGGCAAGCACTTATTTTGGGCCCACACTGGATGGCCACCTAGCTTTTCTGGCTGGTCTAGAGTGGGCCCAACATGATGCAAAGTGGGAATACCAGTTGCAGACCAAATTTGATGGCTCCCTTTGACATGTATGATCTATATGCAAGCCCCTGAAGAAGCAGCCTTTAGTCGTGAAACATGATACAGCAGTCTTGGCCACAAGAGGTAAAACTTGGGAGCATTTAGCAGCAAAAGGGTCAACTGTTACTGGACCACAAAAAGAAATGGGAAAGTAGAACACATTTGTGTATTTGGTTGTGTGTGTATTATTAGCGGTAACATTGATATTTTGTATCGTTTCTGGTTGCTATTCATCAATGTCTGTTAAATGTATGCTACGGTTGGCACATCTCATACAGTTCTTTATTGTTTCTAAGAAAATGTAAAAGCCAATGTTTCAGAGCCACACAGGGCCCCTTTATCAAGCAAAACTTGCTTTAGGCAACCATCTGTCCGCAGTACAAATGACTAAAAACCATTAATAGCTGATGGAGGTTAAACCACCTCTCTGCACTCACAGTATGTGGTGTGCACTGGGCAAACTCGCTATAGCCATTCGCCCAACGCACATCACATACTGTGAGTGCAAAGAGGTGCTTCAAAGGGGCTTTCTGGCATAACCCTGGTAGCATGCACCTAACATTAGGAGCATCAGATACAAAGCCTTTTTTTAAATGTGTGCTTGAAAGGTTATACAGAGCAGATGCAGATATCCTGCCCGTCGTGTCTTGGAGCTATGCGACGTGTCAACCCCCTCTGCTGAGTCAGGCTGAGTTTACTAGCTTATTTCTCCTCTCTCCCTCTGGTAAAGCTGGAAGGGGACATGCAGGCTGCGTGCTGGGGAAGATCATAGCACTGGGAGCAGAAGGAGCCCAGCGAGTGTAAAGTCATTTATCTAAGATCTTCCACATTCCAGTGTCAGCTTCAGCAGGGAGAGAGCTGTTACATGGCACCCCGTGTCAGCAGAGGAAGGGGGGATGGGCAGGATCTCTGCATGTGCTCTGCATAACCTTTCAAGTATTTAAAAAAGCAAAAACTGCTTAGTATCTGATGCTCCTAATTTAGGTATATGTTACCAGGGTTATGCCAGAAACCTAATTTTTACTATAGTGCCCATTTAACCCCCATCAGCTATTAATGGTTGCCTAGAAAAAGTTTTGCCTTGATAAAGGGGCCCTCTGTGGCTCAGAAAGGTTGGCTTTCAAATGTTCTAAGAAACAATAAAGACTTGTATGGGATGTGTCAGCTTTTGCCTCCATGTGTTCCACAGGTGTGTCATCCTCTTTATTTTCTGTAGCACTTCTGAGATCCTATAAGGGTCAATCCTATTGTGAGTGCGAGACAATTCTCACGAACCTAGACATCTCTGAAATGTATCCAGGAAGAGCGATACCTGACATAATGTGTGTTATTGTCTCCTGAACAGAATGAGGCGACTGGGAAGCCTGCCGATGGCTTCATCTTATGCAGCACTTTATCAATGACTCACCGCTCCGCGCGTTAGGAGAACATTGTATCGCTGACCCGATTCTTCCACTTCAAACAAGCATATCATCAAGTCACTGACTTCATTTTATCTCCCACAAAGCCGAGCCGAGCTTGAGATGCGCTAAGCACTCAAACGTTGCAACGGAAGATTAAATCACCCGCTGTAATTTATTCAATCAGGATTTTTTTGTGCATTAGCTGAAGATTGACAGGAAATCTTATACCCCAGCCTTGAATGCACTAATAACTGCGTTCTTATACCAGCTCCACTAATGAACAGACCCACTGAGATAAAACAATTTTAAAACCCGGCAAAGAGGAAACAGCAATGCAACTATCATCTGATGCCAAAAGGTGTATCTCTTTTTTCCAGAAGAAAGTGTAACATTTACATTTACAAGTAACAAGGCCTTAACTGCAAAAGTCACACTTTTCTTAGAGCAAAGTTTCAAATAAGACAGAAGATGAAATATCCAGTCAGTTATCCAGCTTTCTATTACTGAAAAAGTATTCCGGTACTTAAAGCAGACCTGAACTCAGAATGTCCTCTCTGCTCCAATGCTGAGATTACACGATATGTTTTTTCTGTAATAATCATTCCGATAGATGCCTTCGATGATAAAATTCTGACATGTCTGATGTTCCGCTCGATTCGTTTTCGCTCGATTTCTTATAGAAGTCAATGGAAAAAAGATAAGAAAAACGAGTGGAAGATAAGAGAGTCGAGCAGAAAATCGAATGGTTAATAGATCGTGCGCCGAATCGAACGCAAAAAACGTATCGTGTAATCCCAGCATTAAAGATACGTAACAGCATAATAACCTTTAAACAAGGAACACTTATTTGTTACAGCTGATACAAATCCTGCAATAAATCTGCAGTGTTTACTTCCTGCTTTCATGGAAGCAGACATATTGTTTACAGCCTGTGCTTTCAAATGGGCTTATTATATTATTATTATTTAGTATTTATATAGCGCCGACATATTACGCAGCGCTGTACAGTATATATATATATATATATATATATATATATATATCTTGTCACTAACTGTCCCTCAAAGGAGCTCACAATCTAATCCCTACCATTGCCATATGTCTATATTATGTAGTGTAAGTACTGTAGTCTAGGGCCAATTTTTAGGGGGAGCCAATTAACTTATCCGTATGTTTTTGGAATGTGGGAGGAAACCGGAGTGCCCGGAGGAAACCCATGCAGACACGGTGAGAACATACAAACTCTTTGCAGATAGTGCCCTGGCTGGGATTCGAACCAGGAACCCAGCGCTGCAAGGCAAGAGCGCTAACCACTACGCCACCGTGCTGCCCACTGCACCGGCTTATCTGCCTTATCTGCCATAGGGAGTCATGTGACACAGGGAGATCAAATTAATTAAACTAATGTTTAAACACAAATGAGGGGGAATTACAAAGGCTAAACTCTCTAAATACATACAGGATGCATTTCTCTATGTTTTATTTTTGTCAGGTGCAAGAGTTCAGGTCCACTTTAAAGGCAGGCCCGAATTTACATCACTGGAGCCTATAGGCACAGATGTCCTGGCACCTTTAGAATTTGCCCTCCATGAACCTAAACCTCCCACCAAACTGCACCGCAAATGTGCTGGCTGTCCCAGCTGTCACTTCTTCCTTACTTCCCTTGCCCATCATAGGTAGCTACAAGTGCCCCTTAGTATTAGGTAGCCAGCAGTGCTCTCAATATTAAGCAGCTAGAGGTGCCCCTTAGTATTAAGTAGCTAGAGGAACCTCAGTACTAAGTAGCTAGAGGTGCCCCTTAGTATTAGGTAGCTAGAGGAACCTCAGTACTAAGTAGCTAGAGGTCTCCATGACTGAAGGGAGATGCTGAGAGCAGGGTTAGTAACCTCTCATTTACACTCTCATCAGGATTCTGCATAAGGAAGTAGGCTCTCAGAGAGGGAAGTGAGCTGCCTTTCCATAATCAGGCGCCTGTAGGCATGTACCTACAGTGCCTTATGGTAAATCCGGTGTGAAGAAATGGGAAAAATATGCTGCCATAGTTATATCCTTTTAAACAATACCAGTTGCTCGGCAGTCCTGCTGATCTATTTGGCTGCAGTGGTGTCTGAATCACACCAGAAACAAGCCATGCAGCTAATCTTGTCAGATCTGATAATAATGTCAGAACCACCTGATCTGCTGCATGCTTGTTCCGGGTCTATGGCTAAAAGTATAAGAGGCAGAGGATCAGCAGGACTGCCAGGCAAACTATATTGCTTAAAGGGGAACTTCAGCCTAAACAAACATACTGTCATTAAGTTACATTAGTTATGTTAATTAGAATAGATAGGTAATATAATTTTTTACCCACCCTGTTTTAAAAGAACAGCCAAATGTTTGTGATGCATGGGGGCTGCCATCTTTGTCATTGGGGCAGCCATCTTTTTGGTTGAAAGGAGGTGACAAGGAGCAGGAGACACAGTTCCAACTGTCCTGTGTCCTGATAACCCCTCCGAGCTGCACACGCTAGGCTTTAAATGTCAAATTCAAAATGTTAAAAAAAAAAAAATTGCACCAAAACAGCAGAACCAGAACAACAACATCAGAAATCCCATCATGCTTTGCACAGCATAAGGGGAAAAAAGCCCGGGCAGTTTTCTTCTGTGCAGCTAAAAATGAGGCTTAGATAAGAGAAACAAAGTTCTGATGCTGTGAAACTGTTAAAGAAACACCAGGCCTTTTCAGTGCTGCTGAGTCGCTTTTTAGTCCGGAGGTTAACTTTAAAAGAAAATAAATATGGCAGCCTCCATATCCCTCTATCTTCAGTTGTCCTCTAAAAGGAACCTTAACTGAGAGGGATATGGATGTTTCCTTTTAAACAATACCAGTTGCCCAGCAGTCCTGCTGATCTCTTTGCTGCAGTAGAGGCTGAATCCCACACCCAAATCAAGCATGCAGCTAATCCAGTGTGACTTCAGTCAGAGCACCTGATCTGCATGCTTGCTGAGGGGCTGTGGCTAAAAGTATTAGAGACACAGGATCAGTTATTATTTTAAAAGGAAAAATCCATATCCTTTTCAGTTTAGGTTCCCTTTAACAAGAGGGCAGAGCTGTAATCGTGGACATTGTAAGGCTATCACGAAAAGTTCATTGCAAATTTTTGCTTTTGTGAAGTGATTCCTGGCAATTTTTTAGTGGTTTGCTTTGTTTGCAAGCGATTTTGTATGTAATTTTAATTTGTGATTTGTGATTTTGTGTGTACAGACAGAGGAAGTACACTCCGACCAGGATCTGAATCTGAAGCAAATTGACTTGAAAAAAAAAAACGCTCACAAAATCGCTGTTCAGCATGCTTTTAAATCGATTTGCAATTCTTCCTATACCTTGCACTGAAGTGTAATCAACCAAAAAATGGTGCAGAACCTGTATTTGCATATGGGCCCCAATCTTAGATCAAAAGGATCTAATAACTTGGTCATCCCCAGAGTCCAACTCAAAACCTTTGGAGACAGAACAGTCTGTCATGTTGCCCCTACACTTTGGAACTCCCCGCCACACCCAATCAAGTCCTCTCCATCCCTGGAAGAATTTACGTTCAAACTGAAAAGCCACCTGTTTAGTCTGGCATTTATAAACACCTATTTCCTCTGTAACACAGTCCAACCTGCAACCTTGTCTTGATCGGAGACATATCTTTGCGCTTTGAGCCCTATTGGAGAAAATCGCTTTACAAATATTGTATTGTATTGTTAGAACACATAGGATTTCATTACACAAGCGTTTTTATGGGGCTTTTCGAATTGCTAGCGATAAAAAAAAATTGACTCTGTAGGCAGAAAATGGGCATACTGCTGGGAGATTGGGTAGGCATAGATGTTGCGAGCCATAGTGTGCTGTATATACAGGAATACAATGCGTTATGTGAATTATAATATGCATTAAGTCACAGACTTTATTCCATCAGCATTCTTAGTGGATTGTTTACAAACCAAGCTGCCAAAAGAGTAATTAGTGAGCCTCTCGCTGGCCTGACACTGAGAACGTTTGAAACCATTAATGAAAGATATGTGAGTTGAGCTTAATGAGGTTTTTCACATATATATTTATTCCGATCAGATATCCGAGTTTATTGCTGGAAATCTGTCTTGATCAGGATTCCGGAGTGTAGACTCTGCTGGGTACATCAATAATGAGGCTACCTTTCTACTTATGTAATTGATGCTAACACACTGAAACTTAATGAATACCAGTTGCAATTATAAATGACCCTAGAAGATGATAGCTGGGAATGATTCGGTTGATATAGCCAATAACAATGCCTTGTTTAAACTTTATAAATAGTCTCAATTTGTATAAATAGCCCTAGCGATTCAGAACATCTAACTCAGAACACTTAAAGAGGAACTCCAGTGAAAATAATGTAATAAAAAAAGTGCTTCATTTTTCCAATAATTATGTATAAATAATTTAGTCAGTGTTTGCCCATTGTAAAATATTTTATATCCCTGATTGACATTCTGACATTTATTACATGGTGACATTTTTACTGCTGGCAGGTGATGTAGCTGCTGCATGTTTTTTTGGCAGTTAGAAAAAGCTGTAAACAGCTATTTCCCACAATGCAGCAAGGTTCCCAGACAGAAAACTGCCAGAAGTACGTACTCAAGAGTTTCTTGTGGGATGGGTTTCACCACAATATCAGCCATACAGCGCCCCCTGATGGTCTGTTTGTGAAAAGGAATAGATTTCTCATGTAAAAGGGGGTATCGGCTACTGATTGGGATAAAGTTCATTTCTTGGTCGGAGTTTCTCTTTAAGGCTGGTTGACACCAGGAGCGTAACAATAGGGGAAGCAGCCCCTGCACCCGTGGCAGGGCCGTTTTGGGGGGCGCCTGCGCAGTACAGCCCGGAGGACGTCCGATGACGTCAGCGCGCCCGCGTGGGACGCAGAAGTGCCGGGCCTTGGAGCGCAGAAGAGGCCGACCTGGCAGCCTGCCTGGCCAGGTCGGGTCGGCCACCGGAGACCACCGGGAGCCTGCGGAGCGGCGGCGAGGGCACCTCCTGCCTGCCACGGGCTGGAGGAAGCCCCAGGTAAGTGGAAATTGATTTTTATTTTTTCAATACCCTCCCTGAACCTTCCCTTTAATAACACCTCTTCAATCATTTTTGCTAAATACAAATTGGAGTTGCTTAACTAGTTTTTATTATTAATGATATATATACTGTATAACGTTATATATCTTCTGCTTTATAGACTATATAGTCTTGTCACTATGTGTCACTCAGAAGGGCTCACAATCTAATCCCTACCATAGTCATATGTCCATTGTGGTCTAGGGCCAATTTAGGGGAAAGTCAGTTAACTTATCTGTATCTGTTTTTAGGATGCAGGAGGGAACTGGGGTGCCTGGAGAAAGCCCGCACAAACATGGGGAGAATATACAAGCTCTGTGTAGATAGTGCCCTGCTGGGATTCAAACCGGGGACCCAGTGCTTGAGTGCTATCCACTACACCGCCATTCAGTATAAAGTTGAGAAAAATAATAACTGGAGATAATCAATTCTCCTACCAAGCTCTGTACTAAACTGGCTCACCTTGTTGCCTGGATATTTACATGGTCTTAGTAAAGGACAAATGCTCTTAAATAACAAAGTGTTAATTTTGGGTGCAGGGGCTAAGCGCCATCCTCAGCAGTACTATAGCCTGTCATGTTAATTGTGTCTATAGAGCGTCGGGGTGCTTTGATTTGGTGCCAGTCGGCAAGCAGCGTTGCATTGGTATCACCAAAGGGAAGTGCCTACGCAACAGTATGAGGCAAGGGGACAGAAGACATCAGTAAGTAAGGTTAGTGTTAGATGCAGGAGCAGGGGAGTGTTAGGTGAAGCGGTAGTGCATTATAAATGTTCTGTGTCTTATCTAGTCTCTCGGATTGGATCTAGACACCCCAGATAGGTTGTCCAATCTAGGCCTGCATATAAAATAGGAGCCAGGAAATTTGGGTGCATTGAGAAGCCAAAAGATGGCGCACCTTGCTCCTGCAAATTTCCCAGCTATTTTTAATTCTATTCCCCAAATGATAACCTAATTAGATAGGGGGAGATGTAATTCGGGCTCCAGCTATTGCGCCCAAATTACTCAGTGAGCATCACTCAAGCTGTAATTTACATTATGGCAGTGCCCAAATCTCAGGCGCTGCGCAGAGCCCAAATTACACGTCTCGCCGATCTAGTTTTTGATGCCCTCGGTAGAAGGGCCACAGGTAAGTGTCAAAGACACAGGGTGCACCAATCAAACTAGCTTAGTTGAGGCATCTGACTCTTTCTCAATGTTGCCTGCAAAGAACTTGATGGTTGAACTCGATGAACGTACTGTATGTCTTTTTGCAACCCAAATAACTACAGTAGAGACGCGGTTATGAGGCACTGACGGATATTGGCTAATGCCAGTCGCATAACTGTGCTTTCTGGTTGCTTGAGACTCAACCTTAAAGATAGGCCTAACTAATTCAGTATTATACCTCACACAATATACATACTATAAACTCAGTATGAATGGAATGTTAAAATACAGGAACTGAAAGTATATTACGGTAATACGGGAGACGTGGAACCCAGTCTTTAAAGTGAACCCAAGGTGAAAATAAACTGATGAAATAAATAATTGTATTTATGCTCATACGCATAAAAATGACTATTTTTTTTTTAGCTATCCAATGGTTTTATTTTATATTTAAATACTTAAGGACCAGGGGATTTTTGGCTGATCTGTGCTGCGTGGGCTCTCCACCCCGCAGCACAGATCGTGATTGTGGCAGGGCGATCAGACTTCCCCCCTTTTTTCCCCACTAGGGGGATGTCCTGCTGGGGGGGGGGGGGTCTGATAGCCGCCGCTCTGTGTGGCCGAGCGGGAGGGGGCTCCCCAAAGCCCCCCTCCGCAGCGATATTCCTCTCTTCCTCTACTTCCCTCCCTCTCGCTCTGGCTATGGGCGGCACAGCGTCCTGTACCGCCTCTAAAAGGCTTTAGCCTATCAGACGACAGCGTTCCTCGGCCAATCAGATCTCCTTTACGGCGCTGCTGCGACAGTAGCGCCATATGATGTAAACACAGGGAATTTCTTCCCCGTGTGTTTACAATTAGCCTGCGAGCCACGATCAGAGGCTCGCAGGCTGTTCACAGAGACACCCTCCGTGAACTTACATGGAACGGCCGCTCGAACGAGCTGCAATTTCCATGGAAACAGCACTTCGACCTGCCGACGCCTATTGGCGTTAGGCGGTCGTTAAGTGGTTAAACCTTTACAAACTAGATTGAATGTTTTGTTATTTCTGCTCAGTGCCAGACTAACAAGTGTCCCAGAGTTACAAAAAGGTCAATAGTTCATGCATTTTTTTCACCCTCCGCTCTCAAAAGTTGTATTCTGACAGGGAAACTGTATGGCTGTAATTTGCTTATCGGTGAGGTTTACTATATTCCGACAAGACAGAAGCTGCCACTTCCATGTCTAAAATTTAACTCTTTCAGGCAGAAAAATAAAACAAGTAAAACAGCCTGGTTATTAATGTGCTTTGCACGGTACATACACATGTTTATCTCACCATATCACATGTCACCTTGCGCACACTTTACGCACAGCAGAGCCCACAAACAGCCTAAGAAGTTGCCAGGCCCAGATTTCCATCACAGGAGCCTATAGGCACTGATGATCTGGCACTCTACACTTCACCCTCTGTGAACCTACAAACCCCCACCAAACTGAACTGCAAGTGTGCTGGCTGGCCCAGCTGTCACGTCTTACTTACTTTCCATGCCCCCGTGTAGGTAACCACAGGTGTCCCTTAATACTGAGTGTACCTCTGGCTATCTAATACTAAGTAGCTACAGGTGCCCCCGACTGAAGGGTGGTCTTGTCAGTGCAGTGGAATTCTGAGAGCTGGGTAACCTCTCATTTATGTTCCACTTGGGACTCTGCATCGGGGGGAGGCGCCCGAGTAGAGGAGTAAGCCGCCTTTCCATCATCAGGCGCCTATAGGCACGTGTCTACAGTGCCTTATGGTAAATCCAGCCCTGGAAGTTGCTCTTAACCACTGTAAGTACGGGTACTGCCATTGATTCATGTTGGCTGGTCCTGCTGGTTAGTTGTGTTCCGAATAACTGGGACTCTACTGTATGTAGCTATGTGAGTGTGTCCTGCCCCGGTGAGAAAGTAAGCTTTTATTACCATGTAAATAAGGCCTAGATGGACGGAAATTGCATTCAGATATTCAAATATTAGCAGCAAAACTAGGAATGATAATTTTAGTAGACTCATCACTGGAGAGAAATATTAATAAAGATGATGTTCCCTTTTATCTGTAGCCAGAAGCTCCATTTGCAAGATTATTTTGGAAAAGTTTGCAGGCGCCAGTTTTGCATCTCCATTTTTAAATCTGCTGTTTGTTTTTCTATTGTGACTTTTTAATCATATTTAGCAGCCAATGCATTTAAAGTAAATGATGCCTTATGGCATTTTCAAACTCGGGTTGAAAAATGATCTAGCTAATTGTAAAACTAATGAACATTCTGTGACACCCTTTGCTGTGATAATATGATTATCTTTGCGCTTCTATGCTTCTGTGGTACAGAGTGTCTCCTCACTACAGAGCTGACTAAGGTTAAATAAGGAGATAGACAGTATAGGAAAATAAACATCACGTTCCTCTTCCATTAGACAAGTGTGATTGCTGTCTGAAGCGCTGTCACTGAATCTCAGGTTTTTTACTGTCACTGCAGTTTTTACTGATAAAAAGGAAGGCGTGTGCAACCACATATACCCAGGGAGGCATTCTACAAAGCACTGAAAAAAGGGAAATGGTCTGCACCAGTAACAAGTTAGTGTGCAAGAAAACCTCCAAACAGTAATCAAAAAGCAATTCTTCCAAAGAAATGAGGTTTAATGATTCAAGCACCACTATATATGTAATAACTGTAGTTCATTTGATTAACCTCCCAGGCAGTATGATTATTTCCAAATCTAGGGTCTAAAAGCCATGCAATTTTTTCACAAGCTTTTAGACCCTAAAAACAAGAAAAAATAAAACATACCACAGAGAGATGTGCAGCAGCTCCTGCATATAACTCAGTCAGGCACAAGATTACCGCTTTGAGCTACGGATTTCCGTCCCGAATCTGCCTCGGGATTACCGCCAAGGAGGTTAAAGAGAAACCATAACCAAGAATTGAACTTCATCCCAATCCCTTTACCATGAGAAATCTATTCCTTTTCTCAAACGGATCATCAGGGGGCTCTGTATGGCTGATTTTGTGGTGAAACCCCTCCCACAGTGTGATGTCAGCGCCTCACAGCACTGAGGTAGTGACATCACACTGTGGAAGCCTTGTTGCATTGTGGGAAATAACAGCTGTTTACAACTGCCAAAAATGCAAGCAGCATCTCCTTCCAGTGACATCACCTGCCAGCAGAAAAATGTCACCATGTGATAAAGGTCTGAATGTAAATCAGGATGTAAATCAGGGAGAGGAAAGATTTTACTATGAGAAAACACTGACTAAATCATGTATACATAATTATTGTAAAAATTAAGCACTTTTTTATTACATTATTATCACTGGAGTTCCTCTTTAAGCATAATATAACACAACCTATAAAAACACTTAAACATTCTTATTCACTCCCCAGCTTGCATACACAATAATATCGGTATATTAGACAAGTGAATACCGCTGCACCCCACTGTATCTCAGGATAGTGCTCGACCAGGTGAGCAAGGCCCACACAACATCAGATAAGGAAGGAAGGTCCGCACTTATCTGTTGATTCCTTTATTAATGGACGGATCTAAAGATAAAATACCACTTGTATCACATAGCCATGTGACACAAGTGGTATTTTATCTTTCAATATTGGTTTATTAATAAACCATATTGAGTATGACCTAGGACCTGTAATGTACTATTATGCTAATGGTTCCAGTTTGGACCCACTTATGGATTGGAACCTGGGTTTCTGACATAGATATAAATGACAACAATCTATTCCTACAGGGTAAAATATAATGAATGATAATAGCGTAGACAGCAATAGCTGTACCCACACTAAAGGCATATCAAAGTGCAGGAGTGCTATGACTAAGTGCAAAATAGCAATAGAAATATGCGATCAATGGTACAGAATATCCCAAAACAAGAAAAAATATATGAACAGAACACACAAAAGACACCGTGCAAATAAAGTGACCGTGCTAGTGAGACACTGAGTGAAAATATAGAGATAGAGGTAGGATCAGCATTAAACGGGATACTTATCTATAGAGGCAATGGATTGCACAATTAAGTGTTGGGATTTCAGAGGTTTGGTCCCAGGAATAACAGGAAGGCCTCTTGCACACTGCAAGCGATTCCGATTCAGATTCCACTTTTTAATCAGTTTTTACATCAGATTCAGATTCAGATTTGCAGTGTGCAGGGAGCAAACTGCAAATCTGAATCTGAATCGGAAGTAAAAACTGATTAAAAAGCGGAATCTGAATCTGAATCGCTTGCAGTGTGCAAGAGGCCGAAAGGTGGGGATTCAAGTAGCCAGGTGGCTTGACATGCTTCAAGGTATCAAAACTGCTTTTAAATAGAGGCCCAATGCGTGCAACTGGAACCACTAGGATATCAGTATATTACAGGTCCTCGGTCATGCTCATTATGGTCTACAAAGCACTAAAGGGGCTCTCTCCACATAATAAGGAAAGTGGCACTTTGGCATAGGCATGTAGTAGTGTAACACCTTTTCCATGTTTAAAGTAGTTTTAGCTTTAAAGAGGAACTCTAGTGAAAATATTGTAATAAAAAAGTGCTTAATTTTTACAATGATTATGAATAAATGATTTAGTCAGTGTTTGCTTGTTGTAAAATCTTTCCTCTCCCTGATTTACATTATGACATTTATCACATGGTAACATTTTTACTGCTGGCAGGTGATGTTACAGGAAGGAGATGCTGCTTGTATTTTTGGCAGTTGTAAACAGCTGTTATTTCCCACAATGTAACAAGACTCCCACAGTGTGATGTCAGTACCTCAGTGCTGTGAGGCGCTGACATCATTTGTGGGAGGGGTTTTACCACAAAAATCAGCCATACAGAGCCTCCTGATGATCCATTAGAGAAAAGAAATAGATTTCTCATGGGAAAGGGGGTATGAGCTACTGATTAGGATGAAGTTCAATTCTTGGTCACGGTTTCTCTTTAAGGGTTTAAAAAAAAAAAAAGTTTCACTTACCTGGAGCTTCTACCGGCTACCTGTAGAAGTCCAGTGTCTGTGCCGGTACTAAAGGATCCTCCGGTCCCCCACCACAGCTCACTTTCAATTACGCCGACTTACAAGTCTACGGCCACTGCACCTGCACAGCCCTGGAAGCGTGCATCCTAGCTCCTGCTCACGTAATCGGGAGAATTCTGCGCAGGCGCAGTGCATGGTTTTCTTATACTGCCTGTGCAGGATGCTCCGGCGACATGAGCAGGAGAAAGAATGCGCAGCCAGGGCCTGCAGGCGCAGTGGCCAGAAGTCGGCGAAACTATAAGTGAGCCGCAGCGGGGAACCTGAGGATTCTTGAGTACTGGCACAGGGCAGATGTAGGGAGCTGGTAGAAGCCCCAGGTAAGTGAAACTTTTTTTTTTAAAAACCCTTAAAGAACTATTTTAAATAACACATACTTTAGTTGTTTAGACTAGTTCTTAATAAAGTCACAAGGCATGCAGGGGAAGTAAATGCTTTATACAGAAAGGGCAGTGTCGTAAGCTGAATAGTCCTCTCAGTAACAATAGGCTCTCTCAGGAGATGGCTTTGCTGCCTGCTCCTTCTCCAGGGAGGCTTATAGCCAGGCCCGTTTTTACTGGCGTGCAAGTGGTGCGGCCGCACGGGACACCAGGCGGAGCGGCAAGAGGGTGGACGCAGCGGCTGGGGGAGCGTGTAGAGCGAAGTTTCAACTCACCTTCCTCGATCCCTGCACGCAGCCTCTGTCTTCATCCTGTCCCGGCATCTGTCGCGATGGTAACAGCACCCCCTGTGACGATGTAACCGCATGTCATCACAGGGAGAGCTCTTACCGATGCAACGGACACCGGTACAGGAAGAAGATAGAAGCTGCATGCAGGGATTGAGGAAGGTGAGTTGAACTTCGCTCTGCCCGCTCCCCCCGCCCCTATGCTGGAGACACCTAAATATCTAACCTATACTGGGGGCATCTACCTATCTAACCTTTACTGAGGTGTACCTACCCATCTAATCTATACTGAGGGCATCTACCTATCTCACCTATACTGAGGGGTACCTACCTATCTAACCAATACTGCGTGCACCCACCTACCTATCTAACCTATACTGGGTGCATCTACCTATCTAACCTATACCGAGGGGTACCTACCTATTTAACATATACTGCATGTACCTACCTATCTAACCTATACTGGGGGCACCTACCTATCTAGCCTATACTGCCAGCACTTACCTATCTAGCCTGTACTGCGGGCACCTACCTATCTAACCTATACTGGGGGCAACTATACTAGCTAACCTATACTGGGGGAACATACCTATGTAATCTATACTGGGGGCATATATGCTGGCTACCTATATTGGAGGCACCTACCTATCTAACCTATACTGGAGGCACCTACCTATCAAACCTATACTGGAGGCACCTACCTATTTAACCTATATGGAGGCACCTACCTATCCAACCTATATGGGGGCACCTATCTATCTAACCTATACTGGGGGCAGCTATACATGCTACCTATACTGGGGGAACCTATAGCTAGCTACCTATATGTGGGCAGCTAGACCTGGCTAATCTATACTGCGGGCACCTATACCTGGCTCCACGTGGGGGGGGCGCATTTTACGTCCTCGCCCTAGATGACATTTAGCCTAGAAACTGCAGTGCTTATAGCATTCTTATGGCTGACAGACTACAGTAAAATCCTCTGCAGTACAAAGATACTTGGGTTAATAGACTAGTGGGGAGGGGAAATTGGCGGCAAGGATAACACTGGTGGCAGGACCAATAGAGGAACAATGGCTTTAATGCACAAAGCCTTACCACATTCGGAAAAGCAGAAAACAACTGATTTTACCAAACATTTGGTGAAATCTCAATTGACTAAGGCTGCTACCCAACGGAAAACTAAAATTACTGATTTGTGAGGTAAACACCTCAACAGATGTCAATTTACAAAGAATGGTGTATGCAGTAAAACAAGTGAGAAGTTCAGTATTTATCTCCAGACTGGGGTTGTCGGTAATTAACAAACAGCCATTCGGTAAGTCTATAGAAGGCAGGAAACAGAGCAAATAAAAGGTGAAAATTAATTAAACTATTTTGAAAATTAAGAAAGTTAATAAAAACATATTTCCCTAATTTCACAATATTATTAGGTAGTAATTAAAAAATAGTTAATACGATTCTAATGATTTGGAGCTGATACAATTTTATTTTATGTATTTAAGTTAATGTTTATTTAAGTATAATTCTATGCGAGGCTGATTATGTTATTATTGTATTCAAGAATCAATGAATCAACTTCCAGCTGTAAATACAAGAACATTTTCAACATGTTTTTGGTGAAAACCCCATTGCATATTCACAAAAGCTCATAAAATATTTGGCGTGCACGTTTACGGGTACTTACGTAGCATGCAATGTGCAATCAGCACAACTCACATTTGCTTGTTAACGCTCTCATAGCTACATGCTAATAACACTCCCATAACTTCAGTTCCCAAAGCATGGTGCTTGGGGGTAATATTCGACTCTTCTCTCTCTTTTATTCCTCATCTTAACTCCATAACCAGCTCCTGCCATCTCCAACTCAAAAATATATCTCGCATCCGTCCCTTTCTCACTCAAGACACAACCAAAATGTTAATACATGCTCTTATACGGTAATTACTCGTCTGGACTACTGCAATGTACTACTTTGTGGACAACCTTTTAACAAACTGGCCCCGCTCCAGTCGGTACTGAACTCTGCTGCACATCTCATTCATCTTTCTTCTCGATCTTCCTCAGCTGACCCTCTCTGTCAAGCTCTTCACTGGCTGCCAATTAACTAGAGGATCCAGTTCAAACTCCTAACCCTAATCTACAAAACTCTCCACAATCTCTCTCCCCGGTAAATGTCAGCACTCATTTCCAGATACAAACCCAATCGCAATCTCAGATCTGCACACGATCTTCTGTTGTCCTCCTCTAGAATCACCTCCTCACATTCCCGCTTACAAGATTTTGCACGCGCTTCACCCCTTCTCTGGAATCCCCTCTCACAACACATCCGTCACTCGCCAACCTTTGTTACTTTTAAACGCTCTCTAAAAACTCATTTGTTCCGACAAGCATATGCGCTATCCTAGGCCACTTCCCTTTGTCCTAAGACCAAATTGCACTCCTACTAGGTATCCTAAAACACACTGCCTTTATATATTTTATCGTATACTACCCCTCCTCTTGTTTACCCCCATTCCCTTTAGATTGTAAGCTCGCAAGGGCAGAGTGCTCTCCCTCTTTTGTGTCTTGGAAATCATTATACATTTTATTCATCATGTTACTTTTATCACTGTCATTACCACTTCTGTATTTTGTATTCTGTATGCTGTATCATTTTTTGTATTTTGTCACTAATTATGTATCTTGTATATCAGTGTACACCATTGTCTGTATTATGTACCCCATGTTTGTTTGTTACTTTGTACAGCACCACGGAATATGTTGGCGCTTTATAAATCAATAATAATAATAATAATAATGCTGTTTGTGTAGCAAGCGGCACTCGAGATACCGCAGGTTGCACTAAATGATCAATGCGCGCTACATCAGTGTTGCAAGTCCTGGTAAAATTGCTGTCTGCTGACTCTGCATAGCAATTTTAATGGGCTTTTGTGAATATACTTCATACTTGGCAAGGTGCTATGGTTCTCTCTCCTCCAGCAGGTGGTGCCCTAAATGACTAGAGTTGCCAGTGCTACACAAGTGTTACTATTGTACTTTATGTACCCACTACACCCATTTGCTTCCCCAAGAAAAACATTGACTTTGTCCACTGTAAGTTGTACAGGAATCATGCCAAGCCATAAGAAATGCAGCTTCATGTTTTTTCCTTTAACTAGTACAAAAATTAACCCCCTCTTCCTCGATTTTTCCCCTATTCATACTGTTTTTCCCTGAAAATAATACACTGCCTTATATTATTTTTTCCTTCAAAATATGTGCTAGGGCTTATTTTTGGTGAGGTCTTATATTTTGTCGGGGTAGCCAGATCCCCTTTAGTACATATCCAGATCTGCCTCCCCAGTATATACTCAGACACCCCACACAAGTATATAGTCTTATCCCCCTGGTCTACAGCCAGATCTGCCCCCCCCCCAGTACGTACCCAGTCCCCCTCACCCCAGTATATAGCCTTACCCCCCCCCCCCCCCAGAGTACCCTCTGCCTCCCACCTCCCCCAATGTTGCGGCCGCTGATTTACCTCCTCTACTCCTGGCCCCCCTCCTCCAGAAATCCGGATCCCCCCTGCGGGCTGCGGCTAATGCTGTGTATCATTCAGTTGTCATATCAACGGTGAAGGCAGATAGAATTGTGCAGTAACAGAGCCATTATACAGGAAGTGATCTCTATTTACTTCCTGCAGAGGGCGGCACTGCTACTGCACAACTCTACCATAGCTGCCTTCACTGCTGATCTGACAACTGAATGATACACAGCATTAGCCACAGCCCACAGGGGGGATCCGACTTTTTGGTGGAGGGGGGCCAGGACTATATGAGGTAAATCATCAGCACAGCGGGGGGGGGGGGGGGGGGGGGGGTCGATTTGAACAGCGTACATTACTCCAGTGCCGGCCATTGCTTATTTTCTGGGGATGTCTTATATTTCAAGGGTACTTGATAAATATCTTATTTTAGGGGAAAGATGGTAGTATGAGAAATGCAGCTTCAGTTTTACCCCTGTAACTACTACATAAATCATGTATTCTCTAAATACTAATTATTTTGTATGGGGGGGTTGCGGATAGGTGCCCCAGCAGTGGCAGTGCACCGGGGGGTTTGCCTGTGCTTCTCCCCCTCGCCCCAACATTGCTGTGTCCTCACCCCCTACCTGAGAGGCAGTTGCGCCGCTCCCGGGCAATGGTTGCTTACTTGTTTTGTGGGGGTGTTTGCGCTGCCCCACATTTCTTGGAGGCACAAGGAGGCCTACATGCAGCGCCCCTGTTGAGATACACAGTATTTACATGGGCCAACTCCTGCAGGAATGGAAGTGAGGTAGCCTTAGATCCTGCATATTCTGGTAGGCGAATGCAGTATGCAAACGCCTTGCCATTTTAATTAGACGAGAGTCAGTTTCAATTAGTCAATAGACTTGAGGCAGCCAGTATATAAGTCAGGTGAAGACTGGATAGAAGCACACACCTTTCACGCTTTAGTATAAATACTAATTATAACACCACTCTCCCCCATGTAGAGCTTTATCCACTATATGTACCGATTGTGGAATTTAACCTGCAGCCATTGCTGGCCAAATCCTCTGCCTGCAAAGGTTTGACAGACACGAAAGCTGAACCACTAAAAAGTGACCCACATCAGAAACACCAAAATGTGCCAGAACAGGCAAGCTTCCCTGCATGGCACAGAGCAGAAAAGGAACAGGAGGAAGTAACTGGGGGAAAGAATTAACTAAAACAAACACACACACACACACACACACAAACAAATTGCCATTTAAAATTGGCTCCTATGTCCAAACTCATCCAAAACAGAGAAATCAATACTGGGTTGTGCTTTGCTTAGAATATAAAATGTTAATGCATTCTATGTGTACATCCAGTATAAAGTGCCATTTCAGTCACTTTTCATTGCTAAAGTACTTTCAGCTCTCTTGTGATAAATGATACCTAATGCTTATTGGTACATAAAATCATACGGTGATCAAACAACTGTAGACAGATAAAAGTGATTATTATTTCACTAAGAACCGGGAGGTAGAAAATGTACAGAGTTATCTTACTAAATGCACATTCCCTCGCTGGCATTGTCTGAACTAGTAATGTTTTATGGGAGTCATTCTGCTATTAAATACCTGATAATATTTGTCTACCGCTGCCTCTGATGCACCAAAGGAGATTATGTGGGTTTTAGATGCTATCTTACACTGCTAAATGGCTATTCAGACTATTAGAAATGCACTTTGGGCATTGATAACCATTTACTGTAGACAATGAGGTCTCTGAGCTAAAATATCAAGGACATAACACAAAGGCTAACGATACACAAACATTAGCAGTGTATAAGTGCTTTGTGTAATAACAGGTAGCGACATCTGTTGAAAGGTACATTCCTGCCAGGCTGTCACAATGGAGAGTTTACCCTTGAAATACGTCTGGCTCTGTTTTTCATCCAAGCTTTGCTGTGTCACCTCATTTCTCTCCACTTCTAATAATCTGCTTATTGCTGGTAACAGTAGTCTGGTGAGGTCCCCTGTGAACAGTTGTTAGAGCAGTTTCATTACAGAATTCCCAATGGCATTTGGGGTATGCTGGCCTTGGTGTCCCTAAGCTTGATCTGCGTATGGAGGAAAAAAGTTTTTGCCATCTATTTAAAAAGGGGTTCTTTACAGTGAGAGCGGTTCAAATATGGAATACATTACCTCAGGAAATAGTTATGGCAAACTCTGTATCTGCACTTAAAGAGGGCTTGGATGCCTTCCTTGTATTGAAAGACATCCATGAAAGACATCCATGCAGCGTAAGGATGAAATCGCAGGCTAAACAGCCGGTATACGGCTTGCCCGGCTCCTGCAAAAGTCCCGGCGGCGTTAATTACTATTCTCCCTCCAGGTTGAAGTGGATGGTAGGGAATGATGTAATGCGGCTTCCTGCTATTGCTGGTGGCTGAATTACAGTGTTTCAAAAGTAACTTTAGCTCCGTCTTCTGACAGCACCGAAGTTACTTACTGTGCACCGACATAGCCGTAATTCCTATCACGGTCTCTGTTTGCGCCATCTGCGCCCAAATCTCCTGTGCTGTATTGGAGATGTTCATCCATGAATATAATTGCTAGGTAATTCAAGGGATTTTTTGGGCCGTCATCTATAGTCGGAAGCAGGCACGTGCAGAGGGGGGTGCTCTGGGTGCCCAGGCACCCCCCCCCCCCTTTTTAAAATCAGCAAAAAAGGCCCCTCTGATCGCACAAAATAAGCCCCGCCCCTTCCGTGATAAGCCCCGCCCACCCGTGAGAAGCTCCGCCTGGGGCACTTTCAGGTGAAGAGGCCTGGATAGGAATCCTAGTGTGGCATACTGACCTCACCCTCCACCTAGGACCCATACTGACCTCTACCTCCCAAAGCACCCATAGTGACTTCTCCCTCACCCACAGGGACCTCTCCATCCACCTAGCACCCACAGTGACTTCTCCCTCCCCAGCACCCACAGTGACCTCTCCATCCACCTAGCACCCACAGTGACCTCTCCCTCCACCTAGCACCCACAGTGACCTCTCCCTCCACCTAGCACCCCCAGTGACCTCTCCCTCCACCTAGCACCCACAGTGACCTCTCCCTCCCCAGCACCCACAGTGACCTCTCCCTCTACCTAGCACCCACAGTGACCTCTCCCTCCACCAGCACCCACAGTGACCTCTCCCTCCACCTAGCACCCACAGTGACCTCTCCCTCCACCAGCACCCACAGTGACCTCTCCCTCCACCTAGCACCCACAGTGACCTCTCCCTCCACCTAGCACCCACAGTGACCTCTCCCTCCACCTAGAACCCACAGTGACCTCTCCCTCCACCTAGCACCCACAGTGACTTCTCCCTCCCCAGCACCCACAGTGACCTCTCCCTCCACCTAGCACCCACAGTGACCTCTCCCTCTCCAGCACCCACAGTGACCTCTCCCTCCACCTAGCACCCACAGTGACCTCTCCCTCCACCAGCACCCACAGTGACCTCTCCCTCCACCTAGCACCCACAGTGACCTCTCCCTCCACCAGCACCCACAGTGACCTCTCCCTCCACCTAGCACCCACAGTGACCTCTCCCTCCACCTAGCACCCAAAGTGACCTCTCCCTCCACCTAGCACCCACAGTGACCTCTCCATCCACCTAGGACCCATACTGACCTCTCCCTCCCCAGTACCCACAGTGATATCTCCCATCACCTAGCACCCACAGTGACCTCTCCCAGCAGCACCCACAGTGACTTCTCCCTCCCCAGCACCCACAGTGACCTCTCCCTCCACCTAGCACCCACAGAGACCTCTCCCTCCACCTAGCACCCATACTGAGCTCTCCCTCCACCTAGCACCCACAGTGACCTCTCCCTCCACCTAGCACCCACAGTGACCTCTCCCTCCACCTAGCACCCACAGTGACCTCTCCCTCCACCTAGCACCCACAGTGACCTCTCTCTCCACCTAGCACCCACAGTGACCTCTCCCTCCACCTAGCACCCACAGTGACCTCTCCCTCCACCTAGCACCCACAGTGACCTCTCTCTCCACCTAGCACCCACAGTGACCTCTCCCTCCACCTAGCACCCACAGTGACCTCTCCCTTCACCTAGCACCCACAGTGACCTCTCCCTCCACCTAGCACCCACAGTGACCTCTCCCTCCACCTAGCACCCACAGTGACCTCTCCCTCCACCTAGCACCCACAGTGACCTCTCCCTCCACCTAGCACCCACAGTGACCTCTCCCTCCACCTAGTACCCACAGTGACCTCTCCCTCCACCTAGCACCCACAGTGACCTCTACCTCCCACAGTGACCTCTCCCTTCACCTACCACCCACAAATACCTCTCCTTCCCCAAATCTAGCAGTGATCCTGCCTACCCCAGCACCCACAGTGATCTTTCCCTCCCCCAGAGGCTACCCTCCTGTCCCCTGCAGCACTTACAGGGACCTCCCATCCCAAAAGCAGCGCCCACACTGATCTCTCCCAACACACAGCATCCACAACTACTCCCTCCTCAAAAAACTACAATGACCTCTCCTAGCACCCACAGTGACCTACCCTTCCACCAGCAACCACACTGACCTCTACCTCCCCTAGCAGCAACTATGCCATTCATAGCAGTACCCACAGTGATCTCCCACCCCCTGCACCCACAGCAATCCCACCAATATTCAGCACCCACATTACACTCAACCAGTAACCCCCACTATAGCATGCACCCAGTACTTGCACCAAGCAACTTTCACCCAATACTCACATCAGGCCTCAATATGGCACTTAGTACTTGCATCATTCACCCTATAGCTGGCACTCAGTACTCACACCCACTTGGCACAGTACTTGCACATTATCTGAACTCACATAAACCAGTACTAGCACCCGAAGTACCTGCACTCAGAATCCACATGACACACAATGCCCACCCATAGCTAGCACCCAATGCAGGCATGGCACCAAGTATTTGCACCTATGTGATACCCAGTACCTGCACCCAACACCCACATGTTTCATCTGCAGTAGTTCCAGTTGCACTAAGCCTCCACTTAGTGCCCAGTACAAACACCAAGCACTCACATATCACATCCAGTACTTGCACCCAGAACTCACAAGGGACTGAGTACCTGCAATCAACACCTTTATGATAGTTGATACACACCCATACAGCCAGAATCCACATGACACCCTGTGTCAGCACCCAGAACCCACATGGCACCCAGCATCTGCCTTTAGCACCCACATGACAACAAATACCCTACTATCCAGCATCCATCACCCATATGCCATGTACTCACTCCTAGTACCCACTTGGCACCCAGTATTTGTATCTAAGACCCACATACCCCCATAATCAACACCCACATGGCACAGTACTCGCATGTCACCAAGTTCCAAAGCCATTATATGCACCCAGTACCCGTCCATGGCCAGGACCCAAATAGCACCCTTGGTCTGAACCCATATGGGAGAGTACTCTACCATGGCACACATCCATACCACACATGGCACTCTCTACTCACTCATGTACAACACTCACATGTCTCCCTGTACCAATTAACACTCACATGGCACCCACTATTGTTTATCACCATCTGCTACTCATTCAGCACCCAATACTGCATAGCACCCACTGCAAATAAACACCCAATACAAACTGGACCTTGGTACCCACAGCAGCTTGACACAGACTGTACTTTGGCATCTCATCACCCACTGCAACTTAACACAAAGTGAACCTTTGCATCTTACCACCCACTGTATATGGGCACCCGCTGCACCTTGGCACTTACTGCAGTTTTGCATCTACTAATGCTTAGCAACCACTGCATATTGGCAACCACTTCTTCTTTGCCTGAAAAGAAGCTTGGGTGCTGATCTAGAGGGACAGAGATCTCAGTAATGAAAGGTGAATCCATGCCTACATCAGGCTCCACTGTGCCCACTCTAATAGTGCGCACCTATGACTGCTGATTTGAGGGTGGTGGCACCAAAGAAGTTAGTTGGAAGAAGACACGAAGTATGCCTGATACTTCTATAAAGGTGTGTGTGTGTGTGTGTGTGTGTGTGTGTGTGTGGTGGGGGGGGGGGGGTTAAGACTGCCTAGTGCTTTCTGGAGAAGGGGTATTACATACACAATTTAGCACGATTTATCGATTAGGGCCCCTTTTTCAAATTTGAGCACCCCCCCTTGAGAATCCTCTGCACGGCCCTGGTCAGAAGGAATTTTTCTCTTTTAAAGGAAACCAGAGATGAACACTTTGGCACAAAATAAACATACCCCCCAATAGATTTTACAAAATAAATACTATACCTGGTATTTTTGCCGCTCTGGTGTGCCGTTTTTTGTGTTTTTTTACTAAAACTCCATGCAAAACACAGTTCATCAGAAAAGCATATTTGGTGGGCTGTGTGCAAAATTAAATCACCATTTCTGAAAACCTCTTATGTCTAACAAATCTAGATTTCAAAAAAACAACATTTTTTCAATATACCATAGCTCATTCCTTGGCAGCAGTTGCTCCTCCCATCTCATCACAGCTCTCTGTGATGCTGCAGTGTAGAGAACAGGAAAGCAGAGCCAGAAGGGGGCAGGCTTGGGCTTGAAAAGACATCAGAGAAGACAGACTCAGGTAAGTGCAGCACTTTCATGCTTCAGACTTTTGCTAACCCCACAACTGTTTAGAATTTGCCCTGGCTGCAGTCAAAAGATGGGAGTATGGTGGTGATGCCCAGATTCTTCTCAACACATGTTACACATAGCCCAATGGGTACTTTAGTAAGGCCCAGGGGGTACTTGCCATAGACAGTCAATTTTTTTTATAAGTTTTGAGCCTATAGGTTACTGAGCTATAAAACTGTCCTTGCATTCTTTGAAGAAAGTGTTGTAAATATGTCCATTAAGAGAGAAGGAGAGTAGGGCATTCATCAGTTGGTGAAGAACACTGTATTTATTGTGTCATCCAGCAAGAACTTATAACAAACTGACGTGCATTCAAAAGTTTGGCTTTATGTGTGGCCAGTCATCGCTATACCTGCTGACTGGGGAGTGGAGGTGGGTGGTGGGCACAGATTTGACCAGCTTGATGGCGGTTTCATGTACCTTAGGATGCTTGGTCATTCAGTGATCTGCATGAGGAAGCTACCCCCTGAAACAGGTTGCGGAAAAAACCTTTAATTATACCACTCTGACTTGCAATCGTTGTCTCACCATGTTTGGATTGTTGCCATGCTAGATGTGGTTCAGGAAATCCTCTCTACACACGGCAGCCAGGTCTCTGGCATTAAGAGGGACAAGTGTACAATGGGCTGTTATTACATAAGCCCGCCTTATCAGGTGAGACCTGTCTAAACAGCCTGCAGCCTTTGATCTTTCCCTACTGTGAGCGCTGTTTTTTTGTCTTTTGCAGAACCATTCTGAGTGCACTGTTCTTTATGCATATTAACTGGAATCAAGATTAAAAGGATGGGATGGAAGGAATTGTTGTGTGAAGGTAGCCAAACACCTAACGATGATGGGCAGATTCGACCAAGAGACAAATCTCTCTCTAATCGAATCTGAGAGGGAGAGATCTGTCGGCTGCCCATACACCACAGGCCAGATCCCAATCAATTTCATGCTGAGATTGATCCGGAATCGGCTTTTGTGATGTCACAACCACCACCTTGCCGGCCTGACACTGTGCCCCTAATGTGTAATGTGCCCCCCGGTACCCAGTGCACTATACATTACCTGTCCGTGGCCGCCCCTTGTCCTCCGCTGTCTCCAGGCACTTTCCTCAGTCCATACATGCGCCTCACGTGGATGCCAGCGTGACATCACACATGAGCCCCGTTACTCCGGCAACCACATGGGGCACGTGTATGGATGAAGGACAGCGCCCAGAGCCAGCAGACAAACGGCAGCCACGGGCAGGTTATGTATAGTGTACTGGGCACCAGGAGGGCACACTGCACATTAGGGGGGAAACAGCATTGGGGATTTTGTTGCGTTTGCCGTTCGACTTGATATCACACACTGTTACCGCTGTGCGCCCAATTGAGCAAGTCGGCCCTACATCTTGCAGCATGTCCGACTGATTCTGGCAACCAATTTTATCCCAAAATCGGTTGCATCGTCGCTCGGGCATGCACTTGGCGGCACCAATTTTCATCCGATTTGATTTTAATAATCGAATCAGATGGTTGATCGGCCACCAAGTCGCCTGATGTATGGCCACCTTAAATAAATGAGCCAAAAAATGCTCAGCTATAAAAACTAGTCAGTTTAATGCTTTGTTAATATCTAAATCATCACCCTCTGATTAACGCGACAGTGATGATCTGATTAACATAACAATGGAGTGGCAGGTGCTATTTATGTGCCAATTAAGCTCCTAATTGTTTTATAATCTTTTCTGTTTTTGTCCAACATTTCTGGATTATTAGGATAATATTTTTGCAATAAAAAACTTTGCAATTAATATCCTTTAATAACCTTTATTTATGAAATGCCAGCATATTACACGGCTCAGATGTTGTTTCCTGGGGCCGGCTTTGTTCCAGCAGCATTCCTTCTTGTAAATAAGCAACCTGGTTTATCAGAGTTTCTGAGGGAAGCTGTATTTCTTCCTCATAGCAGCTAATCTCAACTCAGTAAACTGGAAAACCAAGAATTTCCAATCCTTCAAACTGATAAAACAGATGAATCCAACAAGGAAGTAAATATAAACTTATGAGATACATAACTGTATTTGTAGAACTAATCCTAAATAGAATTTTTCTGGAGACTTATTTTATTTTGGTTATAAGGGTTAAAAATCTAAGTTTGAAGTTGAAACTAGATTTAAAGAACAATCGACACCCATGCTAACCTAGAAAAAAAAACACATATATAAGTAGATAAATACTACTTCTACTTACATAACAGATGTATTGTGCTATCCACGCAATGATTCCTGTGAATTTTATAAAGGAAAGGCAGAAAATCCTATTCTAGGCAGTGGCCATCTTGCCAAGCTAATGCTGACATCATATCCCCCCTGACTCTTGTTTTTCCCCCTCCCTTCTCTTGCTCATTGTGTATTCATTAGCTGCCCTCCTCCCATAGTCTGCAGACACTCCCCCTGAGGTGTATGCTAGGAACCGGAGGCAAATTGGTGGAGGCGCCCTTAATCTTATTAACTTAGAAAACTTGGAAAACTTTTCTATATGCGCCCCCGCACTACACGGCTGGCAATTATGGTTTCTGTTTATTGACCTGATGAAGCGGGCTGTGTCCCGTGAAACGCATTGTCTACAGTTTACCCCTTATTTTAATAAAAAGATTCCCTTTTCCACCTATATGAGTCTTCTGATGAGGTAAGATACCTCTTTTTATTTTTATTTGAAATTTTATTTTTGAGTTAATTTCTCCGCTAACGGCTTGTTAATAAGATTAAGGGCGCCTCCGCCAATTTGCCTCCGTATCCCTCACCTCTTTGAGGTGCTACTATATCACCAGGGAGACTATCCGCCAGTATATAGGACCACAGTAGGAGAGCAACCGCCTGGTACCAGAGTGTTCCAGTACACCGAGTGAAAACAGGTTTTTTTCTGCATGTGATTGTCATTGGTTGCATCAGGGCACCTTTGTGAGTATTTATTACCCACACTATTACTCAACCCACTAGTCTAACAATACTATACCATAAGGGCTCCCGGTCTCATCCTTTCCCTAGGCCTAAGACGTTCCCCTCCATAGTGTGGCGACCGTCAAGGACCTTCCCAGAAACTTGTTCTATACTAGGAACTGCACTGTTTATTTTTTACTTTTCTCCTCCAATCTCCAATCGCTGAGTCACCTCAGCCTTGCTTGTAAACACAAGTGAGAAGAGAGTTTCAGATAAGAAGCTAGGCAGGGAAATAAATGGAAGAGGAGGAATATATTATAGATAAAAAGAACCCCCAGCATTCAACTGTTTGGCACTGACTACTAAAGGGCCAATGCTCCTAAAGTATGTGATAACTCCAAACCATAACAGCAGAAAAAGTATCGCAAGTTTTGAATGCAGGATTAGCATCTTTATCACTTAATACACTCAGACCAGTTGCTGTTGAAATTTGATTTTTATGGTGACAATACCACTTTAAAGTCACACTGACATGACTTCTGTTTATTCAGCCTCCACAAATTGAAATGATGAGCAATTAAAGTGGTCCTAAACCAAAGCTTTCCTCTCTGCTCTAAAAGATAAGTATCAGCATAATGCCCGTTGCAGAAAAACATTTCCTTGTTACAGCTTATAGAGCTCCTCAGAGATGGTGCAATGTGGTTACTTCCTGGTTTGCTGGGGGCACATACAGGGTTTAAAGCGGATCCGAGATGAAAAAGTAACTATAACAAGTAACTTGTCTATATATCTTATCTAAAGTTTAGATAGTTTACACAGCAAATCTAGCCACAAACAGCTTTAAAATGTTGTTATTATTTATTGCTGTGATACAATGAGGGCATACACATGCAATCCAATCCGGACTCGACTCTCCAAAACCAATTCTGGAATTTATTTGCAATAAATAGCGGTTATACAGCAACAAACACTTGTTGCTGTATAACCGCTATTTATTGCAAATAAATTCAACAATTGGTTTTGAAGTGTCGAGTCCAGATTGGATTGCATGTGCATGGACTTTAGTTGTTTGGAGGCTTGATGTACCTCCCACCTTAATCTGTGACTCCTCCTGATACAGTGTCATTAGCTGAGGCCCGTGGACTTTTCACTGTTTGTATGTTGGACTATACAATGAGGGCAGCCATGTTCTGTTAGTCACACTACACTGAGGCAAGCTGATAGCATCTCCAGTCCTCAGCCTGTGGAAAATTTCACTCCCTCCTCCCCTCTGCCTCTGAAATCTCTGGCTAGTAACCTCCTCCTCCTCCTCCTGCCCAGATTAATCTCCCATAAGCTCTTGCTACCTGAGACTGAGTGCCAAGGCTCTCTGAAAAGCTGTGGGCGAGGCTTGTTTTGTTTATAAGGAATTAGAGTATTAAAACAAAACAAAAAAAGTATTTGGCTTGAAGAATGCCCTATAAACTATATGAAAGGAACACAATTATGCAATGAGTAAACGTTTATCTCGGATCCACTTTAACTCCTGTGTTTACATATAGACTGTCTGAAAGGCACAACCTGCACAGTTCAGACAGCTCAAATTACAGGGGCTCATTACTAGCAGATGAGAGCACTACAAGTCTACAACACCCATCAGGACTGTGGATACCAGAGAACAAGCCATCGACACCCTCCAGACAATACCCACCACCTTCCAAGGAGCGTCCGAAAATACCGAATCTGCCACAAAACCTGTTTGACCTGTCCCTTACAACACAAAAGCCACCGTTGATCATATCCAGGGTACCAAGCAAAATTTCTCCCGGAATCTCCCAGAACCTTTTGAAGCTCCACAGAGATCCCAAGAGGGCAGAACAATCACCAGGCTCACATGGAGAACTATCAAGAACCCCTATGGAACCAATGCCAATTCCAGACTCAGAATTACGAGGACACCCATCAAGATCAAGACTTTCAGGGACCACTTCTGGGCATGCAAGCAGGCAGGCTAAATCAGAACATGTCTCCACCGAGGAAGCATCTGAGTACGCTGGTAACCGAGGCACACTTGGGCTTTCTGGGTCACAGAGCACACTGGGGTACACCAGCACAGGAGAAACCTCAGGACATGTCGGGGAACTGCCAACCTCAGAGTCCGGCACGACCAGACCAAAACCAGGACCGGGCAGAAAATCATCACGAGTAGAGGTCACAGGTACTGGTATTTCAAAAGAAGACTCGGTCTCAGGCTTAGAGATCTCAATGACTGTAATGGTATCTGACAGAAATTCATCATTGACTACCCATGACTGAAGCTCCACCAGAGCTGAAAAGGTAGCCAGCAAGGCAGCAATGCCCACGGAAGAGGGCAACACCTCAGAAGGACTTGGGGGGCAGGAGACATCTCCTACAAGTTCTGCACCCTTTGGGAGGAACTCGGAGACCTCCAGAACATCAAACAAGACCTCAGGAACATCATTTTCCAGGTTTTCTAAGAAGGATTCTGAACTATCCATGTTACAGGGCAAAACTTGAACTTTATTTTGTGGACAGGGCAGATGTCCCAGGGAAGGTTCCACCACAAACTGAGACTGGATCTCATCATCATGAGGGGAATGTACAGGTATATTTACTGGAACACACACTGACTCCCTAACTTCATTCTCGCTGTACCCAGAATTCTGTGTGGCAGTCAAACTAGCTTGTAACTCCAAAACTGCAGAAAAACAGGTGAGTATAGTGGCAATATATATATAGGCCACATTGACTCATCCAGAGTACAGCGTGCAGAATCAGCACTTCCCTCAGAGCAAGAAAGGGGCTCACAAACGTCAGTGTGAAAGGAAAACATGTTTTCATTCATGGTACAGGGCAGGTTCAGAGAAAGCGTCTCTGAATAAGGCAAAGAAGGTTCAGCATCAGATTTGCAAAACCGAAGCGCTGTCTCACTCTTAGATTCGGCTAACAATGTCGAATCCGAGGAATCAGAACGCACAACCTGCAAATCAAAATTCACTTTAGGTTGTGAAACTGATGCTTCCATAGCGCAAACCTCCGAGATCTGCGGATCAGACTGCAAGGCATCTAGGACCGAAACACTTGAGCAACTGTCATCAGGCAACGGGTCCTTACAGGTGTGAACAGGGTGAGACAGAGACTCATTTGCAGAAGAAATAGTGACATCAACAGGATAAACTTTATTAGGCATATTAATTTTACTTTTGATGCTGCATAGTCGAGAAATTTTCCCCATAGCAGGGTCACAGACGGAAGATCTCAAAGATCTGTTTCTAAATGAAAAAGGATCCCACACATCCTTGAGGAAACCGGCAGACTCATGCCAATCACAATCTGCAGGAACATCCGAGAAACAGGCATCAGATTGCACAGATTCAAACTGCACACTGTCAGGAGAGAATCCTTCAGGATTCGCACAGGAATCAACCACAGCGGCACACTCATTCATTTCAGACTGCACAAAGTCAAGACTCACATGCTTTACCCCAGAAAGGCAGGAACAATCATCTGACAACGATGTCTCTTTATTGGAATCAATTGGTTGGTGTGTGTGCAACTCATCCAAAATCGTTTGCCATACATAGGTCACCAGATCCACATCATCCTTGTCACATTCATCGGAATCAATCAGAAGGTACATAGAATCGAGACAAGCATTCAAGACATCTTCGCTTTTTGCGATGTAAAAATCGCAAAAGGCTTTCCAATCAAAATCAAATTCCTCCAATAAGGCCCCAACATCCCAGGAAGCAAATGGGGGTTCAAA
The DNA here is from genome assembly GCF_040937935.1 of Hyperolius riggenbachi. Lineage (NCBI taxonomy): Eukaryota > Metazoa > Chordata > Amphibia > Anura > Hyperoliidae > Hyperolius > Hyperolius riggenbachi. The sequence continues at coordinate 83,902,159 of NC_090651.1, forward strand.
CAGGCCAGTATCCAGATAATCTCCATATGGGTGGAGTTCAGGAACAAGAACAGATTTTTTTAACTGCTTTAATATAGTGTGCGATCCTACCTATAGCAGGATCCACATAAGCTTTGGATTGGGGCAAAAAACCTGGAAACTGAGTAACATCATTGTAAACATCATTAGGGAGTGTTTTATTCAGATGCTTGCGTCTTTTAGTTTTTCCTTTTTTTGCAACTTTGCATGTCTGCTGTTTAAAACCTGAAGTGGCAACAGACACATTGAACTGATTGTCATACTGAAAAGTTTTGCATGGAAGGGAAAGATCAGCTGACTTATCAGCAGCTACACACTCAATCAGAACAGGTGGTAAGCCAGGCATTTTAAACCAGTGAGAGAATATCACTGCAAGAAACTAGTACAGATTATCATTCCAGGAATTGATTTTTAACACATCATACGCCCAGGTGAACAAATCGCCTTTTAAGAGCACATAGGCAAACTGAAGAGCCGATGTGGACGGATCAGAAATCTGAAAGGTGGGATTCAGGCAAAACCTCACACATTCAGAAATCAATTCCGCCTTGGTCTCTGAATTTAGCCTTTTAAAGCTCTTAAAGACACAGGACCCAAACTCGACAAAATCGTACAAATCAGAAATTCCGTCTACACTGGGGTTTTGGGTTGGGCTGGTCATACTGTAACGATTGTGAAACTTTCTCCGTGTGCAGCGCACAACGCGTGCGCTGATACGGCGGAAATCCTCCACAAGCGTATAATTGCAGGCACCCAGCAAAAGGTGCTACGCACCCGTAGAGGGAAATTCCTGTCGGCAGATGGCGCTGGGGAGTGCAGAGGAACCAATCCTCTGTACCTCCACAAATGCCAGACAGGAATTGTACGAAGCGCAGAACGCAAACGCAAGAGAAGCGATTGCAAATGAGAACGAGCAAAGGGACAGGTTGTATGTGCGTGCGCCAATCTAGTCGCCACCCCGCGACCGCGCACACACAACAGCAGATACGAAACAGAAACGCAACCGCAAGAAAGGCGATTGCCAGAAGTGACACAAGGCAGATCAGAACAGAATACGAGGATAGCAAAGGCACAGCAAATCATACAATGAGAAAATGCGGAAAATAACAAACGCTAACTGAATGCGAACACCGCACTCATTCGCAACAGTGCACGCGTTCATGCGCGGTCTCCACGTGATAAGCACAATAGAGACAAGCACGCCTAACTAACCATCGACAGACAAACATGAAACAGAGGACGCGAGCGCTTGCTCAACGGTTACCTCACCGAGCCTCCAGCAAGCGCTCGTAGCAGACAAGACAGACACACGAAAACAGGAACAAGCGAGAGACAGGATCCACACCACTAGCGCAGGACAGTGGTGCTCAAATACCCCTTTTCAAAATTCGAGTTTGGTCGAATTCGAATAGTAAATTATTCGAGGTCAGTCGAATATTCGAGTCGAATAAATTTTACTATTCGATTCGACCTCGGACTTCGAGCTCACTATTCGAGTCGGTATTCAAGCTCATTATTCGAGCTGACTATTCGAATTGGCCTTAAATAGCTTCCTACACTTGTTTTGAGGGTGAATGATGCAAGAAACATCTTTTTTTCCAAGTAACAACAGCAAGTGATTATGTGGGGATGTTCCTTTAAAAAAAAAAAAGGTGAAAAGAGAAGTTGTGTCCAGAATTTTGTTCAGTACTGTATATACTTCTTCTTCTTCTTCTTCTTCTTCTTTATCTTCTATATCTTCTTCTTCTATATCTTCTTCTTCTATATCTTCTTCTTCTATATCTTCTTCTATATCTTCTTCTTCTTCTTTTATATTGTCTTCTTCTTCTTCTTCATCTTCTTCATCTTCTTCATCATCATCTTCTTCTTCTTCATCTTCTTTTTCTTCATCTTCTTCATCTTCTTCTTCTTCATCTTCTTCTTCTTCATCTTCTTCATCTTCTTCTTCATCTTCTTCATCTTCTTCTTCATCTTCTTCATCTTCTTCTTCATCTTCTTCATATTCTTCTTCATCTTTTTCTTCTTCATCTTCTTCTTCTTCTCCTTCTTCATCTTCTTCTTCTTTATCTTCTTCTTCTTCATCTTCTTCTTCATCTTCTTCATCTTCTTCTTCATCTTCTTCATCTTCTTCTTCATCTTCTTCATCATCTTCTTCATCTTCTTCATCTTCTTCTTCTTCTCCTTCTTCTTCTTCTTCTTCTTCTTCATCTTCTTCATCTTCTTCTATATCGTCTTCTTCTTCACTTATTTCTCTTTTCAATTTTTTTTTAAAGAAATGCAGCTATTTTTGAGCGTAACAAATAGCTGGTGGCGCACGCATGTTGGAAGCGCCATTGTATGTGCTCCCTGGCAGTGGAAACACACAGACAGCAGGAGGTAAATTCAGCAGCAGGAGGAGGAGGATGAGTGTGTGGCAGCAGGCAGTCAATGAGGCAGGCAGCGTGACATAATAGCCCTGGTACCTAGCGGTGATACCAGGCCGTAAATAAACACAGCAGGCAGGAGGTCCCAGACAGCGGTCGTGCAGCCCACATCGTGTCCAATACACAACTGGGACAACACAGTTTTCAACCCGGGCACCTCAGAAAAATTAAACCTTTTTTTTAATGGTTTTTTGGTTTTGTTTGTAAAACAAATTACACAGATATATAGCTATTGTTTGACGTAATAGCTGGTGGCAGAGTGGCAGCAGAATGTAATTCTGTGTACCCTGGCAGTGGGAAACACAGACCGACAGCAGCAGCAGCAGGAGGAATGGAGGAGTAATGTGAGCAGCTATTGTTTGACGTAATAGCTGGTGGCAGACTGGCAGCAGAAGGTAATTCTGTGTACCCTGGCAGTGGGAAACACAGACAGACAGCAGCATCAGCAGGAGGAATGGAGGAGTAGTGTGAGTGTGGCAGCAGGTAGGCAGCGTGACATAATAGCCCTGGTACCTAGCGGTGATACCAGGCCATAAATAAACACAACAGGAGGTCCCAGACAGCGGTCGTGCAGCCCACATTGTGTCCAATACACAACTGGGACAACACAGTTTTCAACCCGGGCACCTCAGAAAAATGAAACCTTTTTTTTTGTAATGGTTTTGTAGTTTTGGTTTTACAACCAATTACACAGATATAGCTATTTTTTGACGTAATAGCTGGTGGCAGAGTGGCAGCAGAAGGTAAATCTGTGTACCCTGGCGTTGGGAAACACAGACCGACAGCAGCAGCAGCAGGAGGAATGGAGGAGTAATGTGAGCAGCTATTGTTGGACGTAATAGCTGGTGGCAGTGTGGCAGCAGAAGGTAATTCTGTGTACCCTGGCAGTGGGAAACACAGAAAGACAGCAGCAGCAGGAGGAATGGAGGAGTAGTGTGAGTGTGGCAGCAGGCAGGCAGCGTGACATAATAGCCCTGGTACCTAGCGGTGATACCAGGCCGTAAATAAACACAACAGGATGTCCCAGACAGCGGTCGTGCAGCCCACATTGTGTCCAATACACAACTGGGACAACACAGTTTTCAACCCGGGCACCTCAGAAAAATTAAACCTTTTTTTTTGTAATGGTTTTGTAGTTTTGGTTTTACAACCAATTACACAGATATAGCTATTTTTTGACGTAATAGCTGGTGGCAGAGTGGCAGCAGAAGGTAAATCTGTGTACCCTGGCGTTGGGAAACACAGACAGACAGCAGCAGCAGCAGGAGGAATGGAGGAGTAATGTGAACAGCTATTGTTTGACGTAATAGCTGGTGGCAGTGTGGCAGCAGAAGGTAATTCTGTGTACCCTGGCAGTGGGAAACACAGACAGACAGCAGCAGCAGGAGGAATGGAGGAGTAGTGTGAGTGTGGCAGCAGGCAGGCAGCGTGACATAATAGCCCTGGTACCTAGCGGTGATACCAGGCCGTAAATAAACACAACAGGAGGTCCCAGACAGCGGTCGTGCAGCCCACATCGTGTCCAATACACAACTGGGACAACACAGTTTTCAACCCGGGCACCTCAGAAAAATTAAACCTTTTTTTTTTTTAATGTTTTTTTGGTTTTGTTTGTAAAACAAATTACACAGATATATAGCTATTGTTTGACGTAATAGCTGGTGGCAGAGTGGCAGCAAAAGGTAAATCTGTGTACCCTGGCAGTGGGAAACACAGACAGACAGCAGAAGGGCAGTACACAGCAGCCCACTGTAGGTGTAAAATGTGTGGCTGCAGGCGACGTAATAGTCAAAGTGAACCAGGCTGGCTTAGTGAGCAGGAGCCAGGAGGTGGTAAAGGGTGGTAAGGCACATTAACGATGGTTCTTAGCCAGTTCATGTCCCCCTCTCGCCGACAACAGGGGCCAGGAACTCGCCTTCCACCCACGCCTGGTTCATCTTGAGAAACGTCAGTCTGTCCACAGACTTGTGAGACAGACGTGAGCGTTTCTCGGTGACCACACCACCAGCTGCACTGAAGCAGCGCTCGGACAGCACGCTGGAAGGGGGGCAGGACAGCACTTCCAGGGCGTACTGCGCCAGCTCGCTCCAGATCTCCAGGTGCTTGACCCAATACTCCATGGGATCAACAGGGGCATCGCTGTCAAGCCCGCTGTAGGACCCCATGTAGTCAGCCACCATGCGGGTCAGGCGCTGGCTGTGACCGGAGGAGGATGCTGCTGCATGCACCTCCTCTCTAGTCACTGCTGCCGGAGCCTCTACAGTCCTGTAGAGCTCGTGGCTGAGAGACAGCAGGTCTGTGGGGCACTTGGCACCTGCTGCTGCCTCTGTGCTGGCTGCTGGACAGTGGGGGTGGAAGGCTGGGGGAAGGCTTCCTCCAAGCGCTCAACAAGGGCCTGCTGCAAGCTCCTTATTTGTTGCGCTGGGTCTCCTCCTGCAGGCGGCAGGAACTGGCTCAACTTCCCCTTGAGGCGTGGGTCCAACATCATGCTGATCCAGATGTCCTCCCTCTGCTTCATCTGGATCACCCTGGGGTCCCTGCGCAGGCATGTCAGCATGTGCGCTGCCATTGGGAAGAGGCGGGCCACGTCTGCTGGCACATCGACGGCAGTGCTGCTGTCCTCATCCTCCTCCTCTGCCTCGTCAGCCTCATCCTCTCTCCACCCCTGCACCAACTCAGCTGCACTGTGCTGCTCCCCCTCATCAGCAGCAAGGTCAGGGACCTCCACCAAGTCCTCCTCCTCCTCCCCCTCAGAGGTGGACTGTGCAGCTGCTTGCCGCTCCTGCTGGTCCAAGGCTGCCGCTCCCTGTTCCAGCAAAGCATCGAGGGCCCTGTTCAGCAGACAAACCAGGGGCACCCACTCGCAGACCATAGCATGGTCCCTGCTCACCATGTTAGTGGCCTGCAGAAAGGGAGCCAGCACTAAGCACACCTGCTGCATGTGCCTCCAGTCATCATCGGGGACGATGGACGGGATGTTGCTGGTCTTGTCCCTTCTCTGAGCGGCGGAAACAGTGGCCAGGGCAAGGTACTGGTTGACAGCATGCTTCTGTTCAACCAGACGCTCCAACATCGCCAGGGTGGAGTTCCAGCGAGTCGGAACGTCAAGGATCAGCCGATGGCGTGGCAGATCCAGCTCCTTTTGCACGTCTTCCAGGCTCGCACAGGCTGCAGCCAAGCGCCGGAAGTGACGCACAACGTTCCTTGCCGTTTCCAGCAGTTCGCCCATCCCCTGGTAGGTGCGCAAGAACTTCTGCACCACCAGGTTCAGCACGTGGGCGAGACAGGGGATGTGGGTCAGGTTTCCCCTGTCTATTGCGGCAACCAGATTGGCCCCATTGTCGGCCACCACCTCTCCGACTCTGAGGCCTCTGGGGGTCAGCCAAATCCTCTCCTGCTCCTGGAGTTTGGCCAACACATGGGTTGCCGTCAGCTTGGTCTTCCCAAGGCTGACCAAGTGCAGCAGCGCTTGGCACTGGCGGGCCTTCACGCTGCTGCTGAGGCGGGGGGTTTGGCCAGGTGTGCCGGAGGATGGCAGAGGATCGGAGGAACCTGCTGCAGTTCCCCTGACCCTGCGGGGTGGCACCACCCACTGTGTTGCTGCTGCTGCTGTGCCCGCTGCTGCTCTCCCATCCTCACCCCCTTCCACCAAGCTGACCCAGTGGACAGTGAAGGACAGGTAGCGGCCTGTCCCGAAGCGGCTGCTCCAGGAGTCCATGGTGACGTGGACCCTTTCACCAACCGCGTGCTCCAGCCCTCGCTCCACATTGGCCATCACAAAGCGGTGCAGTGCAGGAATGGCCTTGCGGGCAAAGAAGTGTCTGCTGGGGAGCTGCCAGTCTGGGGCTGCGCAAGCAAGCAGCGCACGAATGTCGCTCCCCTCCTGCACGAGCGTGTACGGCAGGAGTTGGGAGCACATGGCCCGTGCCAGCAAGCCGTTCAGCTGCCGCACGCGACGGCTGCTGGGAGGCAGAGCCCTAACCACCCCCTGGAAGGACTCGCTCAAAAGGCTCTGGCGTGGCCTTTTGCTGGCACGGGAATCAGCAGACACAGCGGAGGAGGCCACTGAGGACTGGCTGCCAGAACAGGCCTCAGTGTCGGCGGCAGGAGTTGCAGAGGGGGGAGGAGCAGTGCGTTTCCGCACTCCTGCTGGTGCTGCTGGAGGAGCAGGAGGGCGGGTGGCTGCTGTTGCTGCTGCTGCTGCAGCTGAAGGCTGTGCAGTGATGGGTGTGGTGCCACTGCCAGCACCAGATGCCTTCAGCCTCTGGAACTCCTCATGCTGGTGGAAATGTTTCGCAGCAAGGTGGTTGATGAGCGAGCTGGTGCTGAACTTTAAGGGGTCTGCACCTCTGCTCAACTTCCGCTGACAGTGGTTGCAAGTGGCGTACTTGCTGTACACAGTGAGCATGGTGAAAAATCGCCAGATTGGTGACAGAAACATCCCCCTACGGCATGGAAGCGCTGCTGCCGCCTGTCTCCCTGTGGTGGTTGGGGGGGGGGGGGCTTGGGTGCGGCTGGTGGTGGTACTGGCAGATGCTGCTGCTGCTGCTGCTGAGCCTGAGACACCAGCAGGCTGTGGGACCTGCCTACTGCTGCCAATGCTTGCAATGATGCGCCTCCTTGCAAGGCCCACAAGCGCATCCTCCTCCTCCTCCTCAGAGCTGCTGAGGACGACATCCCCTGGAGGTGGTGGTACCCAGTCTCTGTCTGTCACCAAGTCATCATCATCCTCCCCCTCCTGAAACATGTCCTGCTGGGATGATGACCCCCAAACTCCTCTCCTGATGCATGGATGGGCTGCTTGACTTTTGCCACAGTCTTGCTGTCCAATCCCTCATCCCCCAAAGTGCCCATCAGCATCTCCTCCTCCAAATCGCCAACAACAGCAGACAATACCCTGATGGTGCCTGGGGTAAAAATACTGCTGAGTGACAGGTCGCCAACTTGTGACGGTGAACTGGCCTCCTCCCCAGACCCTGCTGGGCGGCTGCTGCGAACAGGGGTGGTGGTGGTGGTGGTGAGGGTGGAGGCCTCGGATGCAGAGCTGATGGCGGGCTGCTCATCCTCCGTCATGAGTTGCACCACAGTGTCTGCATGCTTTTCCTCAATGGGACGTTTCCGACCCGGCTGGAGGAAAATCGGAGCAGGTGCTACACGCTGCTGCTGCTGTGTCTCTGCAGCGTGAGTTGCAGATGCTCCTGCTGGGCGGCGCCCAAGGCGTCCACGGCCAGTGGCTATGGGAGGAATGTTAGCCACTGACGCTGCTGCTGCGGAACTGTGCATGGTGGCGCGGCCGCGGCCTGCCACAATGCTGCTCCCTCTCCTCCTGATTCCCTTGCTGCCCTTCCCCTTGCCCAAACCGCGCTGGCTGCCACTTCCAGACATCTTCGATGTTTTGGGCGTAAAGACAAAAGTTTTTTTAAAAGGGCGGGTTAAAAGTGGGGTACTTTAATGGAGTGGGTTGGTGGGTGAGGTGACTGAGTTAGTGTCCCTAGTACAGTAAGTAAGTAGTAACAGTCAGGAAGTACAACTAGAAGTTACAATAATCAGTAGTAATCACAAGGAAATTTAGTGTGTGTACACTACAGACAGTGAGTGCACGCACGCGCAAACACGCGCAGGAGCTAGCCTATGAACAGTGACTGAGTGAGTGTCCCTAGTACAGTAAGTAAGTAGTAAAAGTCAGGAAGTACAACTAGCAGTTACAATAATCAGTAGTAATCACAAGGAAATTTAGTGTGTGTACACTACAGACAGTGAGTGCACGCATGCGCAAACACGCGCAGGAGCTAGCCTATGAACAGTGACTGAGTGAGTGTCCCTAGTACAGTAAGTAAGTAGTAACAGTCAGGAAGTACAACTAGAAATTACAATAATCAATCAGTAATCAGAAGGAAATAGAGTGTGTGTACACTACAGACAGTGAGTGCACGGACGCGCAAACACGCGCAGGAGCTAGCCTATGAACAGTGACTGAGTGAGTGTCCCTAATACAGTAAGTAAGTAGTAACAGTCAGGAAGTACAACTAGCAGTTACAATAATCAGTAGTAATCACAAGTAAATTTAGTGTGTGTACACTACAGACAGTGAGTGCACGCACGCGCAAACACGCGCAGGAGCTAGCCTATGAACAGTGACTGAGTGAGTGTCCCTACTACAGTAAGTAAGTAGTAAGAGTCAGGAAGTACAATTAGAAATTACAATAATCAATCAGTAATCAGAAGGAAATAGAGTGTGTGTAGTGTGTACACACTACACAGACAGTGAGTGCACACACACACGCAGGAGCTAGCCTATGAACAGTGACTGAGTGTCCTAGTACAGTAAGAGTAAGTAGTAACAGTAAGTACAACTAATTACAATAATCAATCAGTAATCAGAACTTCAGAAGGAAATAGAGTGTGTTGTACACAGACAGTGAGTGCACACACGCAGGAGCTAGTAGCCTATGAACAGTGACTGAGTGTCCTAGACTCCTATAGTACAGTAAGAGTAAGTAGTAACAGTAAGTACAACTAATTACAATAATCAATCAGTAATCAGAAGGAAATAGAGTGTGTGTGTGTGTGTACACTACAGTACACAGACAGTGAGTGAGTGCACACACGCAGGAGCTAGTAGCCTATGAACAGTGACTGAGTATCCTAGACTCCTAGTACAGTAAGAGTAAGTAGTAACAGTAAGTACAACTAATTACAATAATCAATCAGTAATCAGAAGGAAATAGAGTGTGTGTGTACACTACAGTACACAGACAGTGAGTGAGTGCACACACGCAGGAGCTAGTAGCCTATGAACAGTGACTGAGTGTCCTAGACTCCTATAGTACAGTAAGAGTAAGTAGTAACAGTAAGTACAACTAATTACAATAATCAATCAGTAATCAGAAGGAAATAGAGTGTGTGTGTGTGTGTACACTACAGTACACAGACAGTGAGTGAGTGCACACACGCAGGAGCTAGTAGCCTATGTACAGTGACTGAGTGTCCTAGACTCCTAGTACAGTAAGAGTAAGTAGTAACAGTAAGTACAACTAATTACAACAATCAATCAGTAATCAGAAGGAAATAGAGTGTGTGTGTACACTACAGTACACAGACAGTGAGTGAGTGCACACACGCAGGAGCTAGTAGCCTATGAACAGTGACTGAGTGTCCTAGACTCCTATAGTACAGTAAGAGTAAGTAGTAACAGTAAGTACAACTAATTACAATAATCAATCAGTAATCAGAAGGAAATAGAGTGTGTGTGTACACTACAGTACACAGACAGTGAGTGAGTGCACACACGCAGGAGCTAGTAGCCTATGAACAGTGACTGAGTGTCCTAGACTACTAGTACAGTAAGAGTAAGTAGTAACAGTAAGTACAACTAATTACAATAATCAATCAGTAATCAGAAGGAAATAGAGTGTGTGTGTACACTACAGTACACAGACAGTGAGTGAGTGCACACACGCAGGAGCTAGTAGCCTATGAACAGTGACTGAGTGTCCTAGACTCCTAGTACAGTAAGAGTAAGTAGTAACAGTAAGTACAACTAATTACAATAATCAATCAGTAATCAGAAGGAAATAGAGTGTGTGTGTACACTACAGTACACAGACAGTGAGTGAGTGCACACACGCAGGAGCTAGTAGCCTATAAACAGTGACTGAGTGTCCTAGACTCCTATAGTACAGTAAGAGTAAGTAGTAACAGTAAGTACAACTAATTACAATAATCAATCAGTAATCAGAAGGAAATAGTGTGTGTGTGTACACTACAGTACACAGACAGTGAGTGAGTGCACACACGCAGGAGCTAGTAGCCTATGAACAGTGACTGAGTGTCCTAGACTCCTAGTACAGTAAGAGTAAGTAGTAACAGTAAGTACAACTAATTACAATAATCAATCAGTAATCAGAAGGAAATAGAGTGTGTGTGTACACTACAGTACACAGACAGTAAGTGAGTGCACACACGCAGGAGCTAGTAGCCTATGAACAGTGACTGAGTGTCCTAGACTCCTAGTACAGTAAGAGTAAGTAGTTACAGTAAGTACAACTAATTACAATAATCAATCAGTAATCAGAAGGAAATAGAGTGTGTGTGTACAAGACAGTGAGTGCACACACGCAGGAGCTAGTAGCCTTAGCCTTAGCCTATGAACAGTGACAGTGAGTGTCCTAGTACAGTATAACTACAATACTAAATACAGAATCAATCAGTAGTAAAGGACAGCAGAAATACTGGTATAGATGAGAGAAATATACTAACAGAGGACAGGAGAGAACAGCTGCCCACACAGGCAGGCCCTGAGGCCTAAAGCTGTAAGCTTGCCTGCAGCAGCTGTCTCTGTCTATGTAACACAAAAGCTACTAACTAAAATACAATGTCTATCTAACTAACAACAATATAGGTGTGTATAGGAGGTGTATGTGAGCAAAAACGCTAGGTAAATGACCACAATAGAGCTCTTGCTAAGCCAAAGCACAAAGGAGCAACTCTCTCTCTATGCAAGTCTCAGGCAAGGACGGAGAAACCTAACATGGCGGCCGCTATTTATAGGGTAGGGGCTGGCCAGGGTCCCCCTCTGTGATTGGCTGCCGTCAGAGGGCCTGGGAGCCCTCTGATTGGCTCTAAGGACATCAATCTGGGCTATGACGCTATTCGAGCTCGGTACCCGAGCTCGAATAGCGCCGTTTGCTCGAATAGCTCGAATAGTGAATGGGCTATTCGCGTTTACTCGAATAGCCCATTCGAATAGCTGCAGCTATTCGGAGCTCGAATACCGAGCTCGAATAGCTGAAAAAGAGCTCGAATATTCGAGATACTCGAATATTCGAGCTCTGCTGAGCACCACTGGCGCAGGATGCTAGTGCGATCCAGGGAGCAGAACAGGAGGATCCACAGCACTAGCGCAGGATGCTAGTGCGATCCAGGAAGACAGAACAGAAGGATCCACAGCACTAGCGCAGGATGCTAGTGCAATCCAGGGAGGCAGAACAGAAGGATCCACAGCACTAGCGCAGGATGCTAGTGCGATCCAGGGAGGCAGAACAGAAGGATCCACAGCACTAGCGAAAGTGGCTAGCACGATCCAGGAAGACAGAACAGAAGGATCCACAGCACTAGCGCAGGATGCCAGTGCGATCCAGGGAGGCAGAACAGAAGAGATAGCTGGTAGCAACCGCTGCACCAGCTATACTCCAAGAACAGAGATCAGAACGATATCCTGTCGACCACCGTTGGGACAGGACAATCGCAACAGACAAACAAAACAGATAAACAATCCTAACTGCACTAGAGAACCTGCCTAGCACAGTTTCCAGGAATTACTCTAAGCTGATCTTCAAACAAAGAGCATGGCTGACACTCTCCAGAGTGTTTCACAGGAAGACTCCTTATGACCACCCAAGCATTGTGGGACACACATAGTACTTATAGTACACGCCTCCAATGAATGTGGCCAGGCAATTTGCATGACAACGTATGCAAATTCCTCAGCAAGCACAAGCTGCAAAACTGACAGAAGCTCTTCTTTCCAGAGTCCTGCAGCATGCAAACCTAAACAATGGTCAAAAAGCTGCCTGCCTGCACAGGCAGCTGAGCAGATCATCACAGTTTATAGGGAATTAGAGTAGTAATACAGAACAAAAAAAGTATTTGGCTTGAGGAATGCCCTATAAACTATATGAAAGGAACACAATTATGCAATGAGTAAAAGTTTATCTCGGATCCACTTTAAGACAGAACTTTGTGTTTTTTAGGGCATTAAATAGGAATATATTTCGGCATGGTTTAAAAAGTTGAGTCTTTAAAAGTTTTTAATATCTCCTAAAATGCCTGTTTAATAAGGTCTCCAGCCAGATCAACAAGACATGGACATGCTAGACTGATGATTTTAGATGCTTTGTGTCTTTCCTCCTTCACTGCTGTAGTCCAGTGAAATGAAACTTTAGCAGTTACGCAATAGTTCTATGGACAATTTTACAAACAGAATGGCTTTGTAATACCTGAAACAATGCTGCCACTCTGTTATTGTCTTATTCTGCGCTAGTTTTCTGCCTGAGTTTTGCTTCAAAAGAAGTTAGATTGCATTGAAGTATGCTCAGATTTCTAAGATTTATTTTTAGCCAAATGGTCTCTAAGGCAACATTCAAACACATCCATGTAAATCACGCATGTGATTCTCTGCACCGATTCTGCGTTTCGTGATTTGCATTTTGAGTGCAGTTTTTCAGACTGATTTTTTTGTGCATGCCAATATTGTTAATTTTTATGAGCATGTATCTACATAACTTCAAAACTGTATGCGATTTTGCATAACATAGTCAATTTTTCTGTGTTTCCATTGATTTACATTGCAGGTGAATCACACATGGAAAAAACATCACTGCTGTACAATTTAAAAATGAAGAAAAGTTGCAAAATACATAAGAGATAAAAAAAAAACTTGTGTCAAATGCCATGTCCTTGAAATACATTAGACATGCGACAATGAGAAAACCTAAACCCGTACAATGCAAGCGAATTTGAATACGTTTAAAAAACTGGCACCAAACACAGAATAAGCCTGGGTTCACTATGGACACAATGAGCATGTCTGAACTGATCCAATAGTAATGTACTGTAGCAGCTTGCCCACTGTGGTCCCTTGCGGAGGACGGTCTAGACTAAATAGCCTAGATTATATAGTTTGAAGGTCACTTCTTAAAGTCTTATGATTCAATGAAAAGGGCATGCTACCTTTGAAAGCACTGACTGATTGGTTGCAGAGAATTTTATGCAGGTTCTAGCATAATGTATGAAGGGGTGTGGTCTGTGGGGCCAGTTATCGGAAATCTTCTTCTCTTCCTCAACTTGTCATAGGAACACCACTTTATTTTCTCTTTCCTCATTTTACAGCTGATATGCCCTCGTCCCCTTCCCCAGACAAGCCCACCTATTAGGAAGCTGCCCAGGTCTTAACAAACAGCCCTCCTTTCTTCACTTTGCTGACCGCATAGAATAAATTGCCTCTAGTGATGTCACAGCCATTACAAACAAGCATAAATGGTAGAGAAGACATTATTTTCATTACGAAGCATTTAGTCATGGTTTCCATCGGTCTTGCTGCTCCATAGTAGTTTTAATTTCTGTAATAAGTACAACTTTAAAGCTTATGTCAACTAAAAAACAAACAAAAAACAAACAGATACCTATGGAGAGGGGAGGCTCTGGGTCCTATAGAGCCTCCACATTCCTCTCACAGTCCCCTCGCTCCAGCGATGTCACACCAATCAGTCAAATACTGCTCTGTGACGCCGTGGGAGACTTCAGAAGTCTTCAGAAGCCCGAGTGCTCCCATAGACGGGCTGCTCTGTACTGCGCCTGCACTCTGGTTACTTCCTAAGCCTCCAGTGGCGGTAGATTGGAATAAGGTGACAGCACTGGAATGAGGGGACCACAAGAAGAACCGGAAGGCTCTATAGGACCTAGAGAATTTCCTTTACATAGGTACTTTTCCCCCGGTTGACATTCACTTTAAGTATTGGTATTAATGGTGAGTAGAGATGACCAATTTTATTTTTCTGTACTATGTTGTCAAGTAAGCTTCTATTTCTTCACAGATCATTTGCAGTAAGTACACATTACAAAGAAAACATATTGGAATAAAGATACTTGTAAGTAGACTAACCTCTGAGAGACGGGGAGTTGATTCTGTAGAGGTGTTATGTACAAGGGAAAGAAGCAATATGGCCTTGTCCAAGAAATCAGAGGTCCACTTTCATTTTCTCACCTGTGAAGGAAAACGAAATAATACTTTTAAGCTCGTTCACACCATCTGTGTTATGCTGCCTTTCCCTAATGTTGCGGCAATGTCACTCAGAGCAAAGTAAAATCTATTTTTCTTTACTAAAAGTAATGTGAAAATCCAGCTAGTAAATAGAGGAAAGAAGCAATTGTTTGGGCTCACTTAACTCACAAGAGTACCTCCTACAGAAGTGTTTTCTCAAACCTGTCCTTAAAGGAAACAGCCAAGGTAAATAAAAAAAAAACAAGATCTACTTTCCTGGGGCTTCCTCCAGCTCCTGGCAGCCGTTCTGTCCCTCGCCGCAGCTCCGGGGTCACCTCCATTGCAGATGCTGACCTCGCTAGGTCAGCATCTTCTGCGCCCTGCGCGAGCGTACGGCTGTGCTGCTCACGGTCAGAATGCTCCAGGCCACGTGAGCATGATCACGAGTGGCACGGCCACACGCTCACACAGGCGCAGATGATGTTGACCTGGCAAGTTCAGCATCTGCAACAAAGGGGACATGACCCCGGAGCTGCAGCGAGGGACAGATTGGCTGTCAACTTTTTTACATTTTCCTCTAACCTTTCCTTTAACCCTTTCGTGACTGGCTGCCTAACCCCCCTTAAAGGGAACCAGAGACGAAGCTAAGGAAAAAATAGGAAAAGATTTTATACATACCTGGGGCTTTCTCCAGCCCCATAAGCCTGGATCGCTCCCACGCCGCCGTCCTCCGCTGCCTCTATTGCCGGTACCAGGTCCCGTCACTTCCGCCGGACACGACCAGTCTTCCGCATGCGCAGGAGCTCCCTCGGCTCTGTACACATGCGCCTGCGCAGTACGGAGGGAGCACACTGCGCTTGCGTCGACTGGCTGAAATGACGGGACCCAGTACCGGCGGACAGAGGCAGCGTAGGACGGCGGCGTGGGAGCGATCCAGGCTGAAGGGGCTGGAGGAAGCCTCAGGTATGTATAAAACTGTTAGTTAGTTTGTCTCTGGGTCTCTTTAAGGACCAGACAAATTTCCATGCGGTGGGGGGGGGGGCGTTTGGGGGGGTCAGGCAGCCGGATCACTCTTAGGGCTAGCTTGGCATGCTGTCCCTTTAGTAGCCAGGGGTCCCCCCTGTAGCCCACAACCTTTACTCACCTCCTAGGCTCCAGCGATGAGCCGCTGTGGACCCCTTCACTCTCGCCGGCATCACCGCTCATACAGCCGCTCAGTTACGGGTCGTGGCTTGATGACATCAATGCGGGACCTGGCACTGATGTCAGAGATAGCGGGGATGCCGGCCAGAGCGGAGAGGAGCGCCGATCGCCGGGGGAATGGCAGAAAGTTGAGTGGATCCTCTTCTCCCCCCCCCCACCAGCGCAGCTCTGTTAGTGATCACTATGATCCGCCGGCGATCATAGTGATGGCATAGCGATGGCTTCTGATCACTAAGGGGAGATGTCAGCTGTCATATGACAGCTTAATCTCCACTCTCAGGTGCGCATGATCGCTTCGGGACGCTTCGGTTTCGTGAACGTTGAATCTATGTCCAGCCAGAGAGGTAGCACCACCTGCTGGACATAGATTCAAACTACGTTGGTCCCCGTTCAGTTAAAGAAAACCAGATGTGAAAATAAATAAGCCGAAGAGATCAGTGGCATAACTAAGGAGCTTTGGACCTCAGTGCAAGTTCTACATGGGGACCCCCAAGCACTCTGTACATAACAATTGATATGGTAATTTTCCCAACCTACCACACCACCACTCCCAGTGTGACAGTATGCATTCCCAGTACATCAGTATTTTTACTCCTCTCATACCTGCTCCCCTCTCCCCTGATCACCCGCCCTACTGGTGCCTCATGTTCTGGCTCCATCTGCTCCTGCCCCTAGTCCCTTGTTCACTTCTCGCCACATATCTTAAACCCAGGCCCACTCCAGTCACCCAGCCCCCCCATTCCCCTCCCCTTACCCCCCCCCCTCACCAACCACAACCAAAATCACCCACCTAGCCCCCACTCCCCGTCGCACCTCCCCATACCCACAAACATCCTTGCCCCAATCTCATTCCCATCCACCCCATCCTCAGACAAACTTTTCCTCTGTGGACTCTGGGATGTCAGATCTATCCGCAACAAGCTTCCAACCATTCATGACCTCTTCCTCTCAAAAACCCTCACCTTTCTTGCTCTTACTGAGACTTGCCTCACCCCCTCTGACCTGCCAGCGGCTGCAGCCCTATCCTACGGGTGTCTACACCTCAGCCATACCCCAAGACCAGATAACAGGCCTGGGGGAGGGGTGGGCCTGCTCCTCTCCCCGCCCTGCACTTTCCGTGTCCTTACCCCTCCCCCTTCTCCTTACTTTACATCCTTTGAGGCCCATGCTATCTGCCTCTACCAACCCCTCCCAGCCATTATCGCAGTCCTGTACCACCCCTCCTCCAGTACAACATCGCACTTCCTAGACAACCTTGCCTCCTGGCTTCCACACATCCTGTCCTCTGACCTCCCAACCATCATCATTGGAGACTTTAACATTCCACTTGATGAGCCCACCACCTCTGCAGCCACTCAGCTGCTCTTCCTCACCAACTCCCTTGGCCTCACTCAGCACACTAACACCCCCACCCACAGCACTAGTAATACCCTGGACCTAATTTTCTCTAAAGACATCACACTTACAAGCCTGGACATTGCACCATTCCCCATCTTCGACCACCACCTCATCACTCCGTCCAGCACCTCCTGCCCCCCTCCCCAACCTGGACGATGGCAGAGAGATCTGTGCAACGTTGACCCCAATGTACTAGCCACACCCCTGCACTCCCTCTCCTCCTCCCTCCCCAGCCTAAGCTGCCCCCCAAAAAGCGGCAGCTCAATACAATTGTAACCTCTCAGCAGCCTTAGATCATGCTGCTCCCCTGACCTTTCGTACCAACTGTTGCCCCAACCTTGGCACACTGCCCTCACAAAAAAACTACAAAAAGAGACACAAGCTGCCGAATGCAAATGGAGGAAATCCCTCCACAACCATGATTTCCTGGGATACAAGACCAAGGTGCAGACGTACCATACTGCCCTAACTGATAGCAAACAGAAATACTTCACTCGTTTGATCGCAACCCAAGCCTCCAACCCACGCCGTCTTTTTGCCACCTTCAATGCTCTACTCAAGGCCACATCCCCCCCCTCCCCAACTTCCACCCTCTCAGCCACTGACCTCTCACAGTACTTTATCAACAAAATTAAAACCATCCGCAGGGGTATTTCTCTCCTCCACTCCATCACCCTCTCCTCCTCACCCCATCCTACTCCTGCCTCTCCCCCCCCCCTTACCTCCTTCACTCCTGTCATGGTGGAGGAAGTCAACCAAGTGCTGACAACTTCACCTGCCACTTCCTGCCCCCTAGATCCGACCCCATCTGATTCTCCGCCCACATTTTCCTGATCTGACCCCTGTCCTTACCCACCTATTCAACCTCTCCTTCTCCACTGGCATCTTCCCCTCCATATTCAAACAGGCCACTGTGCTTCCCCTGCTGAAGAAACCTTCACTTGACCCTGCACTGCCATCCAACTACAGCCCAATCTCCCTCCTCCCTTTTGCCTCGAAAATTCTTGAATGCCTGGCCCACCAATGCCTGACCAACTTCTTCAATTCGAACTCCCTTCTTGATCTCCTGCAATCTGGTCTTGGTACAACCCATTCTACAGAAAAAGCCCTCACCAAAGTGGTCAATGACCTTGCCCTTGCCAAAGCTGAAGTTATATACTCCATCCTGCTCCTCCTGGACCTCTCCTCGGCATTTGACACAGTCGACCACTCCCTCCTCCTCCACTCCCTGCAGTCAATGGGCATTCAGGACCTAGCCTAGCCTGGATCTCCTCCTATCTCTCCAACCGCTCCTTCACAACATTCTTCAATGGCTCCTCATCCACTCCTACACCCCTCTCAGTTGGTGTTCCTCAAGGTTCCATCCTAGGACCACTACTGTTCTTACTCAACACTGCCACAATTGGCAAAATCATCTCCTCCATGGGTTTTAATTACCACCTGTATGCTGATGACACCCAGATATACCTCCACGCCCCAGATCTCTCCTCCTCCATTATGGACAAAGTCTCCACCTGCCTCACATCCATTTCCTCCTGGTTGGCCGCCCGGTTCCTGAAACTTAATTTGGACAAGACTGAGCTTCTAATATTCCCACCCCACACAGCTGCACTCCTTCCAGATTTACACATCACTATTGAAAATACTACCATCCTCCCTACCTCCCAAGCCCGCTGTCTAGGTGTTAACCTGGACTCTGCACTTTCCTTTACACCGCACATCCAAAGTATTGCCCGATCCTGCAATCTTCACCTCCGCAACATCTACAGGATCCGCTCCTACCTGTCCCCTGAAACCACTAAACTCCTCATCCATGCCTTTGTCATCTCCCACCAAGGACTACTTCAGTTCTTTTTTGTCTAGCCTCCCCTCTAACCGTATTGCCCCACTTCAATCGGTAATAAATGCGACAGCCAGACTGATATATTCTATTCATCGCAGCGCCTCTATGACTCCGCTCTGTAAAGCCCTACTCTGGCTCCCCATCAGCTTTAGGATCAATTTCAAAATACTATATGCCTTTAAATCAGTGCACAAGACCTGCCCAACCTACATCTCCGATCTTGTTCACAGGCACGCCAGCCCGCCCCCTGCGATCCTCCAATGACCTGCGCCTAGTCGCACCACGCATATCTCACTCCCATGCACAATTGCAAGACTTCACTAGGGCTGCCACCACTCTCTGGAACTTTCTCCCACCAGTCATTAGACTCACCCCCACCTTTAATACCTTCAAACAAGCTCTCAAGACTCCCCTTTTCATGCTCGCATACCCCTCTACACCAGCACCATAATACATTCTGCTGGACACCCTCTCAACAGATGCACATATTGTCTCCACCCCTACCCTTTAGATTGTAAGCCTCTGGCAGGGCCCTCCTGCCTAGTGTTTCCAGCTTGATTATGCAATCTTACTGTCAATCGCCCCTCTTGGGAACTAGAACAGTCTTTATTTTGACCTATGACTCTTTACTGTTATCAAATCATTTGCATGATCTTGTTTTGTTGTGAGTTTCCTGTATGTCCTACCTTGTATGTTAACCCATTTATCTATTGTGCAACACTGCATAAATACAATAAATAATAATAATAAATGCTGCACCAAAACCTGCCTAGAACAACCCCAATGAGGGGACGGGGAACAGTTTGTTAATGATCACCACTATTCAAAGCATCTATAGAAGTGATCATTACTAGCTCAAGGCCAATAACGAGCTAATACTGCCATTGAAAGAGGGCCCCTTGGGATCCCTCTGGCCCAAGGGCCCCAGTGTGGTCGCAACCTCTGCATCCCCTATTGCTATGCCACTGGATGAGATAATCAAATGTGTTAAAACACACTTGAACTGAAAGTAAATATGCAATGTGGCCATACCTGGGGCTTCTGTAATGCCCCCATAATCTCCTTCTCTCTCACTTTTCCCCATCTACTCTCCATCTTGGTTTCTTGCCCTCCATCCTTATCTAAATTATGCATGCTCTGTCCACTCACAAGCACTCTCCCGTCCTGCTGTGCAGTTCATCATGTGTCCCGGACATGCACTGTGGCTGCCCTCAGATGTGGCACATTTGGGGGGCCGCCTCTCCACTGCCCATGCTGAGTGCTACCATTCACGCCCTTCAGCCTCCCATGTGAAAGAGGCCTTAAAAAGGATCTTTACATGACTTGATAAATAAAATTGCTTATTTTTGCAACGTTCATTTCTCTATTGTTTATTCAGTGTTTGCCCATTGTGAAATCTTACTTCTCTTAGATTCAAATTTTTTAATTATGGCAACATCTTTACTGCTGGAAAGGTGGATCACAATGGAATGTTTTTTCCCCTCTCTGTGAAGTGAGCAGGAATATGACGTGATCTCCCAGAGCACTCTGAGGGAGAAGGCAAAGTGACTGGTCTAAACAAATCACTGGGAGGGTGTCATCATGTTTCCTCTATAACTGAACAGAGGTGCAACTAGACCTGAAAATAGAGTGATATGGAGGATGCCATATTTTTTTTTCTTTTAAACAATACCAGCTGCCTGGATTTCCTGCTTATCCTCTGCCTCTAATGCCTCTACCTCTAATACTCGTAGCCATGGAGCCTGAACAAGCATGCAGACCAGATGTTTCTGACTGAAGTCTGACTGGATTAGCCGCATACATGTTTCAGGCATGAGATCCAGATACAGGTGAAACTGGGAAATTGGAATATTGTGCAAAAGTTAATTTATTTCAGTAATTCAACTTAAAAGGCGAAACTAATACTGTATATGATTCATTACATGCAAAGCGAGACACTTCAAGCCTTTATTTGTTATAGTTTTTTATGATTATAACCTCAAATCAAGACCATTAGAACATTAGTAAAAATGTTCAATATTCTAGGCTAAAGTGACAGACGCTAATCAGCTAATTCATCCAAAACAAGGAATTGGTATCACAGTTCTATGGCCGCCTCCATATCCCTCACAGTTCAGGTGTCCTTTACCTCCAAGAAACAATGCATGTTTGGTGAATATCAATAATGGTGCTATCATCGCCTTTCTGAGACTCTAATGCCTTCACCAGACGAGACAGGCAAAATAGGTGCTGGACATTTGGGTGGCACCATATACTGTAATGTGAATTATGGCTTTAGCGATGCCCAGAGGGTAATTTGGTCGTCAGCAAAAGACGGAGCCCAAATTACGAGAAAACAGTGCAATTCAGCCACCAGCAATAGCTGGCAGCTGAATCCCTTCTTAACCGTGAGTCCATGGCGGCCTGGAGGGGGAATAGTAATTAACTTCACTGGGAAAATTGCAGTAGCAGGTTGAGCCTTTTTTCTACTTCACTCTGTGCCCACATTTCCCAGCGCCCTTTTTGCATGTGTGCTTCACCAGAGTATATGCCGGATTATCTGCCAGACTTGGGCCATGTTTGAGAGCTGCTGCTCTACAGTTGCCCCCAGTGCTGCTGGAAGGTAATTTTCTTCTTATTGATTACGTCCCCTGCTCCCATTTCTCCACCTTCCATGTCATTGTCCTGATGTAAGAATGAAAGTTTTCTAGAAGCTATTATTGAACTGAAGCAAACAAATTGTGCTGTCTGCTGAGAGTTCCCATTTCAAATCTGTCATGATGAGTATAAAACAATTTAATTAAGTCATTAAAATGTAATTTCATGAATGATGAAAAGGCCGTCAATATCTGAAAGCTGACTGAGTAATGAAGAGAAGAGGGAGATGAGGGAACAGGCAGGTGATGGCGGAGGTGGGGGCTGGGATCTGGTAGATGCCCGCTAGATGTTGGCCACAGTGTAGTTGGCATAATCCTCATTCTACCCTTTGCTGATTAAGGATTATCGTAGCTGTAATTAATTATATAGGAAATAGAGAATTACAGAACACTGTTCTTTAGCCTAAGGCTCTAAATGAAACTAAACCTTTATAATGCACTGACACCTAATTAACGCTTGGTTTTCAGATGATTCGCTATCACATTCTAAAAGGAGCAATTAATAGAAATGAAATTAGGGTAGTGGCAACAGCACACTGTAGTTACACCCCTGCCACCCTATGTTCTTTTAATTTCTATGTTTTCAAAAACTATGCTTTATGAATACCTGATTACAAATGATGTTCTATTAACTGCACATAACAGAAAGCTGTGCCTGAACTGGGATATTAAAAATTCCTTTTAACTTTCACAGGACACAGTAAGACCAGTGATCTGCTTCCTGTCTTTGTAGCGCATCTTGAAGCGAAATACTTATGAGCAGTGGCGGTCCACCAACTTCTCACCGAGATGCATATTGAACAGAACATGATAAAGGCTGCGGAACACAAAGCTGGCAAGTGATATTTTAACAGCATGCGCTGAAACGACAAATGATTCTAGCGACGGTAATTCCACTAGATAAAACTGAGATCCGGGGAGACACTGTTGCATGATAATAAGAGCGCCTCTGTTTACGCATTCAATTATTTTTATTGTGTGTTCCCTAACTACTTCCTTTCAGAGGAAAATGCTGTGCAGCGGAATCAGAGTTCTTTGTCTGAGAACTAGGTGGGTTACGGACACAAAGCTGCTAGCCTGTTACTGCTGCAAAACTGTGAATGACTATGCAAAGACCATTGCTCTTCTCTCGTTTCCTACCTGAGACTTGGAATTGTGGGGTTTATTTCATTACTTTAAATAATAATACGAAGCAGAGTGGTTGCGTTGGTGTTTCCCCGTGAATGCCACAATGGTTCTCTTTATTTATTTTTTTCTAGGTTGTATTTATTCCAAATGGCTGCAATTCATGTATGGGAGGATAACTAAACTTCTAGAAAAAGAAGAAGGAAAATTAAAATCGGCCCCTTGAACTGATCAATAATGCAATTACTTGCTTTATTGATTGTTCACCCATTAGGAGATTACACAGGGCAGGAACAGCCCTTGGATTACAAACAGCCAACAGAAAAGCCACCACCAGTGTGGTTCCCTATTCATCGTCTTCTCCACCAACCTGTAAGCTCTTCAACAGTTACCGCTGCCTGTCTACCACCCTATCCACCAACTTTTCTACTGCCTGCCTAACTCCCCATCTACTTGTCCAGCTATCCATTCATTTTCACTACCTACCCAGCTTCTCATCTACCAACTATTCCACTGCTTGCCCAGCTCTCTACCCATCTCTACAACCTGCCTAGCTCCCATCTACCAGCTTCACCACTACCTGACTTGTTTATCTTTCACCATATTCTCCATCACTCAGAGAGCTCCCTATCCAGCAGCTTCTCCACCACCTGCTTTTCATCCACCAGCTATTTCATCACCTGCCTAGTATCTCATCCACCAGCTTTACCAGTACCTGGCTGCAAAGTTCCCCTTCCACTAGCTAGTTTACCACCTGCCTATCTCCTAATCTACTAGTTTCTTCGACATCTCCCTAGCTCTCCATCCACCAGCTTATTCACCTTCTGTATAACTCACTGCCCATCTCTTAAACCTCAGTTTCTAGCTGCCCAACTTTCAGCTTTTCCACCAGACCCACCTGCCTGGCTGTACCAGACATTTTCACCAGCTGCCTATCCCAATCCCTCAACTTCTCCACCACCTCCTGCTGATTTAACATCTGCCTAGCTGCTTATATGCTAGCGTCTCTACTGCCTGTCTAGCTCCCTACCCAGCTTCTCTACCACCTACATGACTACCCTATCCACCTTCTTTTACATCTGGTCAGCTCCCCTATTATTAAGATCATCTTGCTCTATCCTGTGTAATCTTGCAGCCACATGTGTCAATTTTAGATGTACTATACATAGTCATTTGACACCTTTCTGACATAATGTCTATATCCCTCCCCCAGTATAGGCAGCCAAAGAACTCCCATTATAGGTAGCCAGAGAGCCCCTCCAGTATAGGTAGCCATAAAACCCCCAGTATAGGAATCCAGAGAGCCCCTCCAGTATAGGTAGCCATAAAAAACCCCAGAATAGGAAGCCAGAGAGCCCCTCCAGTATAGGTAGCCCCCCAGTATACATAGACAGAGAGCCCCAACCCCCAGTAAAGGTAGCCAGAGAGTCCACCCCCCCCCCTTTATAGGTAGACAGAGAGCCCCCCCCCCCACTATATGTGGAGAGAGAGGGTGGAAGAAACCTCTTTGGGATACGCATGTGGCCCATCTTCTTCCTCCTAGACAACAGCCCTGTCTGTGACCACGTAAGTGTTACATGAACACGGGAGGGGGGGGGGGGGTTACCAAAGAGACAAGATGTCTAGGAGAAAAAAGATAGGCCGTGTGTGGATCCCAGAGAGGTGAGTTAGTTTCACCTCTCTGCTACACACTCTACAAGTGCTCATGCAGAGGGACCCCACAAGTCATAATTAAGCAGCTAATCATTGATGAGACACATAGAGGGAGTCCAGGCTGTTAAGCAGAAAACAAATAAAAATTATGCAAGTGGATTTGAGAGATCAAGCTGTTATGCAGAAAACAGGTCATAATTATGCAAGTAATGAGGAGACACACAGTGGTGAATGTGCGTTAAGGCTGTTATGCAAACAAGTCACAATTATACAAGTAATGATGAAACACACAGTGACAGTGGTGCTGTATTTGGGATAAGGGGAGTAAGCAATAATGTGAGGCTGGCAGTAGCCAAAAAGCTGGTTTGCACAATGTGAGCTGGTACAGCTGGTACATGGGTGGAGCTTATAAACAACAGATAGCCCAGAATCCCTTGAATCTCTACAAGAAGACAACATCTCTAATGCACTATAATTGCATTATTGGTCATGGGAATATTTGGGATTGACATAGTATATTTAAGTAGATAATTCAGTTTCCCTTTAAAGTGGTCTGAAAGTCAGCATTTCTACTTTGCTCTAAAATATTCCTCACAGCTTTAAAGCTACTATCTCAGAATTTATTTTTAGTAGAACATCACTGAAATGGTTAAACAAAGCACTTTGTCCTGCTATTCAGCTTCAAATCCAATCAAAACTGGAGAGAACAGTATCTTTGTTTACATTCCAATGTTGATACTTTGTGTGTAACAAGTAAAAACCACTTTCTGAGAAGCGGTCTCTGCTTCAAGCACACACACAGCTCAGAAGAACTCATTAGAAGATTTTAATATATAATAAAAAGCAGTTGGAATAAAATGCAATGGAAGCTTTCAGGGCAAGAAAAACTACACGTTGGAAACTTTTAATTTGTAGACAGACAATATTACTTGTGCACAAAAGGAAATATGATAACTGTATGAATAATAAAAAGTAGATATTTTTTAAAACAAATTAAAATTTCACTGAAAACACAAGCAAAGTCAAAATTTTCCCTAGGCTTTAAACAACATTCTGGTAAAATATAGGTGTAAGGCCCGGTTCACATTAGCGGTGGCTATCCGGAATAGCCGTGCCGGAGCCGCACCGCATGCTGGCCGGACGAAACGGACGCACGGCATAGCAATGTAAGTCTATGCCAGGGTTCACATGTGTCCGTTTCGTCCGGACCGGAGCCGGACCGGATCCGGACTCCGGTGTCCGTTCCAACATGCGCTATTTTTTGGTCCGGCTCCTCCGGCAGCCGTATCCGGGGCGGAGCCGGACTGCACCATCCGGCCAATGGAAACCAATGAGAACCGGAGAGCGCACAACACACTGGCAAAAAATCTGGATGTTCTACCCCACTTCCTATGAGGATTGTTGCGGCGATATTGTATCGGGGACACATGGGCAACCATTTTGGAGTGGAGCAGCACGAGCTGGAGATGTTGGCAGCATGTTGGAGGTGGAGGTGAGTGCTAAACAGCGGAGGGCCTGATTCCACAGGTCCCCCTTCTGCTGACCTCCCAGACCCCAACATTTTTTTTTGTTTTTATACAGGTTGTTATCTCTTTAAGAATCCGGATCCGGACCGCAACCGTGTTCATACCGCACGGAAACCGTATGCAACCGGACCGGATCCGGACAGGAACCGTACGGTTCAGGTCCGATCCGGCTCCGGTGCGGTCCGGACATCCGGTGCGGTTTTTGCAAAACCGCAAGTGTGAACCGGGCCTAATCTTCAGAGAAAAAGGGAAATAGCAATATTTTAATTGTCACATACTGATAACTGCAGCCTGGTCGCCTTCCACAGGGCAACATTATGGTGTCTGGAACAGCATAAGCTCCTAATATTGTGACATTAAGTACTAATGATTACACCATTGGATTCCTGGGTGTTGTGTGTGGGAGAATGGAGCTGGCTTGTTATTGGCAGTACTATTTATTCAGAAAATAGCAAATGTCAGACAGGCCATTCAATGGGAAAACTAGATGGATTTTATAAATAAATAAACAACACTGTAAACAGCAGGGTGGTAAATTGTTTGCTTACAAGTTACCTCCCTGGTTTCTGAATTTATATTTGTTATCTGAAATGTGGTCTGTTATGCAGACTATAAACGTGGCATTATTTTTTTCAATGTTAAAGTGCGTTTCCCTAAAACAAAAGTTATCATACGAGGCAGTAGATTAAAGAACATCTGAGGTGAAAATAAACTGATGAGAAAAACAATTGTATCCATCCTCCTTCTCCTAAAAATGACTTTTTTTTTAGATATCTCACAGTTTTATTTTATATTTAAAGCGGAATATAACCCTGCATTTCAACTTTGCTCTAAAACATTATTTACAGCATATTATATGCAACCAGCATTTTTTTTTTACTAGACCAGCATTGGAAGGGTTAAACACAGAGGTTTAAAGTTCCGTTGAGAGATATGCAGAAGTTCAGATAGATACATTTAACTAAATAGAATGTAACAAGTGATAAATGTTACACACTCTTTGGCTGTCCTCCAGCTCCTTCTCAGTCAGAGAGAGTTAGTCACATTCCACACTTAGATACATTTATGTAAACAAAATGTATCTATGTAAGCTTCGGATGCGTCTGCAGTTCTCTCCAGGAACTTTAAAGCTCTGTGTAACCCTTCCAGTGCTGGTCTAGTAAAAAAAAAATGCTGGTTGCATATAATATACTGTAAATAATGTTTTAGAGCAAAGTTGAAATGCAGGGTTATATTCCGCTTTAAATCTAGTTTTTAAGTTTTTACTGTTTAATTGTCTCTGCTCAATAACACCTTCATTGAAGTATGCTAGAGCTCAAATCTATGAATTATTGACCCCTTGTATCACCTTCCTGCTCCAGGAAGCCATTTACTGACAGGAAAGTATCTTATGGCTATAATTACTAATCAGTGAGGGTTATGCTATATAGTCTGACCCAGTCTGATCCGATCCCGACCCGGATAGAAACTGTCACTTGCATACCTGATGTTTAACTCAGGCAGAGAAAAAAAAGGAACAAAGCCTAGTTATTTGTGTGCTTGGCACTGTACATACACATGTCTATCTCATCACGTCACATGTCATCTCAGTTACCCTTCAAATACACGGTTGTCCAGAATCTCTTTAGTGAAAACTTGGACAGAAATGAAAACTCATCAGGAAATAACGACGCTTCCTGTTTACGGTAATTTCAGATAAATGTGGATATAATTCTTCCCTAGAAAGAAACCAATGGTAGCATGGCTAGTCAATACTTGACATCCAACATTTACTTGTATTGTATGCCTCTTACTTGCGTTCGCATGTCTGTTCCAAAAAAAAAAAAAAAAAAAAAAAAAAAAAAAAAAAAAAAGCATACATGTAGGCCGCTTTTTGTTTGTTTGTTTTTTTTTTTTTTTTGTTTTTTTTTTTTCTGGTGATGCGAAAGTTCACACGATGCAAGTCAAATGGGATACCATTGATTTGCATTAGATGTGCAGCGAATGTAAATGAGCAAAATTGGAAATTGCACACAAATTCTGGTTGTTTAATGTTTACACCTCAGGAAACGAAAGAAATTGCCACTAAAGGTATTTTGGATCTTTTAACATATAAAAACATATCTTAGGTGCATGTGTTCATTTTAATATTTCTTCTTTTATTATTCATTTAAAGGGACTCCGAGCAGTGCAGAAATATGGAAAGATGCATATCATTTTAAAGCTCTCGTTCTCCTCTTTCCAATGATATACAAACCGTCGCCCTACACCTTTTAGTTTTCGCTATTTTCGCAATTGAAATTGCAGCGGCCGCGACTTTGATCACGAAAACTAAAAGGCATAGGGCGACGATTTAGGTGTCGTCAGAAAGAGGAGAAAGAGAGCTTTAAAATGATATCCATCTTTCCATAGTTACATTGTATTACACAGGGCGACTTTTTCTGCTGAATGGAGCTGCTGACTTTGAGAAAAATTTCAATCGCGAAAATAGCGAAAACTAAAAGGCGTAGGGTGGCGGTTTGTATATCAGTGGAAAGAGGAGAAAGAGAGCTTTAAAATGATATGCATCTTTCCATAGTTTCTGCACTGCTCGGAGTCCCTTTAAATTTGAAAACAATGCTCCATTCACTCACCAGAACACCTAACAAATCAGCACTGCTCAAACCTGCATAGTCAGCACTGGATTTACATCTCTGGAGCCTATAGGCTCAGAATTTATGGCCCCACCCTAAACTCCTCCCTCTGCCAATCCCACAAATCCTTAAGGTGCGCCTTATCAGTACAATCCCGCAGTATCTTAATACAACTGCAGGGTTGGCTGCCAAATAACATGAAAAGTGTGCTGGCTGCCCAGCTCCTATCCAGCCCGCCCATCATCTCTCTATATTCTTGGGAATATGGTGTAAGTCCTGGCATGTGAACCCATGATGGTCACCTCTCTATACATTGAGACCAGACTAGACTTGCCTAGTGCTGCCTAGTGCTGAATCCAGCATTGTACAGAGTGTTACTTTGCACAGCATCAAAAAAGCATGAAAAAAGTGCTTAATTTTACAATAATTATTTATAAAAGATTAAGTCGGTGTTTGCCCATTGTAAAATCTTTCCTCTCTCTGATTTACATTCTGAAGTTTATCA
The DNA here is from genome assembly GCF_040937935.1 of Hyperolius riggenbachi. NCBI lineage: Eukaryota > Metazoa > Chordata > Amphibia > Anura > Hyperoliidae > Hyperolius > Hyperolius riggenbachi. The sequence goes on from NC_090651.1 coordinate 83,930,862, forward strand.
CACGGTGACATCTTAACTGCTGGCAGGTGATGTCTGTGGAAGAAGGTGCTGCTTTTTTTTGGCAGTTTGAAACAGCTGTTATTTCCCACAAAGCAACAAGGCTCCCACAGTAGGATGTCAGTACCTAGGTGCTGACATCACACTGTGGGAGGGGTTACACCACAATATCAGCCATACAGATGCCTCTGATGATCCGTTTAAAAAAAGGTAAAGATTTTTCATAGGAAAGGTGATATTGGCTAGTGATTGGGATAAACTTCAATCCTTGGTTACAGTTACCCTTTAAATTCACTCATCACAACAGGCTTTGGTATTTTGTTCTAACATATTTTACAGGGTTTGTATGAAGAACTGATGATTTTGTGGCAGCAATATGGAAATAGGAAAGATGTGACTGTGGAATAATTAGGGTGCCTCGGTCAGCCTTTACAAGCTAGAAATATGTGAAATACACAAGTTCATCCCTGCACTGAAATGCATTCATGCACATTCTCCATTGTCCTCTGCTGTTTTATGTATTCTACTGGAATCCAGGAGAGCTACAGGCCATAAATCTTTCACAGAGGCCACTTATAGAAAAGTGACATAGCCGTCTTAGGTTTAAAGAACCCTAAGCATGGGCCCTGATTCCTTTGTGAGGCCAACTTAGATAGATGTGAGCTGTCTGCGGAATGCACCGCTGATTACAGCAGAAAGAATAACCCAGATGCTGAGCAGCATTCTGTGCTGTCATAGCGCATTTCACTGTATTACAGGATTTCACAGCTGACTTGTCAGAGGTAGAGGTTACATATGTACTCAGGGATGCAGAGCGCAAACATTTACCACAGCTGCTCCACCGCACCCCCCAGCTCCGCCATCCGCCAAGGAGGAGACCAACCCCAAGCCTGTCAGGGTTATAAGTTGGAATCAATTAAGCAGTTTGTAGTTAAATCATTTAATTAGCCAGTTGCTGGTAATCGGAGCTGATTCAATCAAGCGTCAGCTTCAGTCATTACATTTCAGAAATGTTGTCAAGTTTGTCACGTTAGCAAATGCAAACGAGACCATTTGCATAAAAAGCAGCTAAATCAGAATCAGGTTTGATTAAAAACCATACTGGCGGGTGAACAAAGCTTTGACGACGCTGCTTGACAATACACTGGAGAGGGCCGGAGGCGCTGCGACGCCCACTTCTAGACCCTGGGGAGCAAAGCGCTTCTTACTGACCAATCAGGGAGGCCACCTATCACCCAACAGGACTGCTAGAGGAAGGCTATGCTTGTACTGCAGAGCTCATCAACATACCATAATTCCTTGTCTTGTTCTACGTTAAACCTACGGCTGCTATGAAAACACCCCTGTGGATTTCTCCTTGACAAAATGAAACACAATGAAATGAAACAAAGTCTAACTTTGAAACAAATTAGCAATCAGGTATATGTATTATAGTGAACGCTGACTGAACAGTAGCTACATCTAAAGTATGTCTTACCTCATTTAAAAGCCATTAACCGTGAGAAATAATTAGTCTGGAGCCCAGCTCTGGGTATGCAGGATTTCTACCTGCGGAAGGTTCGTTCAACACAAATAAGTAACACAAATATTTAATCCAAAGAAGTAACGATTGGGAAGTCTGCTTGTTGTACTAACCGATTATAGATTTAGGCCTGTCTATGACTGTGTCTGGAGCTGGATTTAACCCTTTAGCAGCCAATTTACTTAGAGGCTGGAAAGTCTTCCAGCCCAATTTACTTTAGCACATTTTTGTATTTCTTATTTCTTACATTTCCTTACTACTAATTAGTACTGCTGTAATGTGTAGTTACGGCCACTTGCCACTAGAGGGCAGTGTGAGACAATAACAGAGGACTTCTGCTTTCAGTATCTATATGTTCTGCTAGCAGAGAGACATCAAAGCATTCCAAGAATTTACAGCACGAGTTCTGCTGGGGGGGCCCATGATTTGTAGTTATACCCCTGAGTGTGGTATGAGAGGGAAAACTGAAGAATATAAACATAACTGACAAACTGTTAAAAAGGAGAAACAGGGGTCCAAACTATTTACCCTCCCTCCGATACAGGAGTGCATCCCCCAGATCAGGTGGTGTTGTGGCTACATTTGTTATGGATGGACAGATCATGATGGCCCGATCAACTCAGGGGTCTCCAAGGTGAGCTGGGGAAAGGGGTGGTGGATTCCCCTCACAATTTTGCTGTGGGGCCCCATTTTGTGTAGTTATGACCCTGAGGAGAAGTACGAGAAAAAGTTGAAGTAATGCATAAAAACTACAAAGGATGAAAACACATCTGTTATAAATCCTTAGCTTCATTGGAGTGTATTCACTACAGTAGTAAAATTGCCACACACCAGAAATGCAAAGAACTTGGGTAGCATGTGGTACTATGGCAATGTACAGTACGTAGGTTAAGTATTGCGCTAATTGCACAATGTGCACTACTTACCTGACAGAAGTATTGGTAAAATTGCATTGCACGGTAATTGTCTCTCTGTATGGTGAATACACCCCATAGTTCCTAAGATGTGTCTTCTATGGTTTGTGCAGTAAGATGCCCGTCCTAGGCTTATTTCTTACACAGGCTGGAATTCCTCTTTTTTGGCCATGTTCAAGACAAGGAATTGGAATTGAACTGCCTAAGTGCTTAGCTCAATTTAGCATATTAGCGCTATTACCTGTTTATTAGTGACAACGTTTTAAAGGCGTTTATACCAAGTCTCTGAGCATGTTTTATTCAAGCTGGCTATAGAAATAGCGCTGGCGTGCCAGATTCATTAAATAGACCTAGAAGAGTGAAAATATCATTGTGTTAACTTGAAGATGAACGCTAATTTGTTTTCTTGGGCTGACAGAATTACTAAACTCATCCAGGAAAGCGCAGCCCCTGTAATCCATCTTACTAGAGCGCGATTAACAAGCGGAACACCGTCACTGCTTTGTATGAGGACTGTAATGTGGGGCGGGTAACCAGGGCTGAACGGCATAGCAGGAGATAGGCTGCCAGGTAGACACTTTAGGGAATGCTGTTACAAATTGGTTTCATGCAGAATTCTGACTTTAGCTGTCTGTAAAAGCTTATCTCACATATCTCTATGTGGACAGTAGAAATACAGGAAGTACAGAACATGGGGAGTTTAGTCAGGATAAACTGCTGCAAGGTCATTTGGGCCGATTCACAAAGCTTTTATGCAGTGGCATAGCTAAAGAGCTTTGGGCCCCAGTGCAAGTGTTACATTGGGGCCCCCAAGTACTCTATACATAATTGATATGGGGCACTAAAGCCTGCCAAGAACAACCAACCACAGTGTCAGAGGTGCAAGAAGGGGATGGGAAACAATTTGGTAATGATTACAACTATTGAAAGCATCTATAGAAGTGATTATCACCAGCACAGGAGCAATAAAGAGCTAACACTACAGTGTAAGGAGGGCCACACAGGGCGACTCTGGCCCAAAGACCCCGGTGTAGTCGCAACCTCTGCACCCACTATTGCTACGCCACTGCTTTTATGTTGAATTATTCCCCTTACTTATAGTGATAGAGCACAAATTTTGCATAATAATAATTTCGCATTGTAATTTACAATTACGATGCAAAATTGTAATGCAAAAATTCGGGTAAAATCGTTATTGTGTTTGTAAATGTAATTAGCAACCGCAATTTTGCTTAATTTTCACGTAATTTTGTGCCAACTTTAGCGATTATTGGAAAGCTCTCATGCATACTATCATCACCAAAATTGCTATGTATGTTAAAGGGAAGGTCCAAGCAAAAAAAAAAAATGAGTTTCACTTACCTGGGGCTTCTACCAGCCCCATGCAGCCATCCTGTGCCCTCGTAGTCACTCACTGCTGCTCCAGTCCCCCGCTGGCAGCTTTCTGACCTCGGAGGTCAGGGCCGAATTGCGTACATTTTTACACATTCCCGCTAGTGCAGGAACATTAACACATACATTTTTACGCGTTAGTGGTGCAACACGTAAATTTTTGTTCCTGCACTAGCTGGAATGCGTAAAAATGTATGCAATGTGGCCCTGACCTCCGAGGTCAGAAAGCTGCCAGCGGGGGACTGGAGCAGCAGTGAGTGACTACGAGGGCACAGGATGGCTACATGGGGCTGGTAGAAGCCCCAGGTAAGTGAAACTCATTTTTTTTTTTGCTTGGACCTTCCCTTTAAGGGGAATAGTGTTTAAAAAATCACAATTTATCTTTCCTTATCTAACTTACAGTAACTCACAATTTATCTCTCCTTATCTTACTTAACTTATGATTTATCTCTTCTTAACTGACTTCACTCATGATTTAGCTCTCTATTTGTTTAACTCATGAATTATCTCTCCTTATTTGATTATCTCATGCATTAGATCTCCTTAATGGAGTCATCAGGCAAAATGGGAAAAAACTGTCCCACGCCGATCTGCTGCCGTCATACCGGGCTCCCCGCACGGTGCAGAGACCAACCTCGAGGTCATCCTTACTGCGGCTGCGTGAAGCACCGTTGTCAATCATGGCCACGTGGTCCACGGCGTACTGCGCAGGCACAGTACTTCTGTGTCTGCGGAGTATGCCGTGGGCAACGTGGCCATGATTGACAGCAGCTTTTCCCGCAGGTGCAGTAAGGACGACCTCGGGGTTGACCTCTGCATCGTGTGGGGAGCCTGGGACGTTGGCGGAAAGCATAGCGGTCAGCATGGGACAGTCGGCTGCAAGGGGCTGGAGAAAGCCCCAGGTGAGAAAAGCTTTTTTTTCCATTTTGCCTGATGACTCAGTTAAGATGAAAAAAGTAAGCTTTGTGAATCAACCTCTTTGTTTGTATTTTGCCATAATCCTCACATTCACATATCCATATTTTCAAACATGAAACTAAAATTTCCTCATTCTTTACTGTTATTTGAATAAAAAAGTAAAGATGAATTCACTTCCTGTGCAGAAAAGTTTTCATTCAAATTGTAAAATGTGCATTGCTACAGCCATAGATGAAGCAAAAAGCAGACGATACAGTTGCTCTACCATACACACACAAACAGATGTCCCAAGTGACAATCAGCTGCCCAAGGGTCCAACTACTACATATGGTACAATGCAAATTACAAAACTTCCTCAGTGCTTCACTACTATTCAGTCTAATGGGAATCTCAGACTTTCTGTTGCCACCCACTGCACAAGGAGACCAAGACTCACAGGGGTCGGCCACCATACAAAGAATGATTTTGTATCAAATACTGATCATAAAAATAATTACCAAACCATTTATGAAGTAGATTGAAAAAAGTTAAAGCAATAGAAATGTACATTGTAGGTCCCTGCATAAAAACGTGTTGAAGGAAATTAAATTGTTAATATGCTTTTGCTTTCCCCTGGAGCCTAAGAGATATACAAGTGCCACACTGTTACCACTGTCAGGAGATTTTTATTTGATGCAAAAGAAATTATTAAATAAGCTTCGGTTTCCTAATCAAACAAAGGAGGAGGCTGCTGATTGACAGCAACACTGGGTGTAAGCAACATTTTATTTTTCACAAATACAGCTCTCTATTAACTTTTTGCGGACCGCCGCAGTATAAATCTACGTCGGGCGGGTGGCGCTGTGGTTCTGACCGGATGTTAACTCTACGTCCCATTCACCGCGCTTCCCCGCCTGACACCGCCGCTCTCCACCCGCCACAGTTAGCAGCCCTGCCGCCTCTATGACGGCAGAGCACTGTGAGCCAGGCAGGAACCGTTTTCATTGGCTCCTGGCCCTGTCATTCCTGTAAGCCAATCCCATTGGCTTACATTGAGTGACAGGGTCAGGAGCCAATGAAAGTGGCTCCTGACCGGCGCACAGCGCTCTGCCGTCATAGAGACGGCAGAGAGAGCAGCCTGCGGCGGGGACAGAGCAGCGTGACCGGCGGGAGCGGCAGATTTTTTCGGCGATTCGTCGGGATGCGGCGGTTTAGCGTACCAGCAGCCTCTGGTCCTTAAGGGGTCAGAGGCTGCTGGTACCGAAGTGGTTAATATTTGCTCACATAACAAATAACATTCATATTGTGCTTTTCTCCTAGTGGACTCAAAGCACGAAAGCTACAGCCACTAGGATACGCTCTATAGGCAGTAGCAGTCTTAGGAAGTCTTGTCCAAGGTCTCCTACCGAATAGGTGGTGGCTTTCTGAACAGGAAGAGCTGAGATTCCAACCCAGGGCTCCTGTGTCAGAGGCATAGCCCTTAAAGGACAACTGAAGGGAGAGGGATATGGAGGCTGCCATGTTTATTTCCTTTTAAGCAATACCAGTTGCCTGGCAGTCCTGCTGTTCCTCTACCTCTGATACTTTTAGCCATAGACCCTGAACAAGCATGAAGCAGACCAGGTGTTTGTGACATTATTGTCAGATCTGACAAGATTAGCTGCATGCTTGTTTTTGGTGTTATTCAGACACTGCTGCAAGCCAAATAGATCAGCAGGGCTGCCAGACAACTGGTAATGTTTAAAACGGTAATAAATATGGCAGTCTCCATATGCCTCTCACTTCAATTGTCCTTTAACTAGTACACTATCCAGCCATGCATAATAGCATTGGTTACTTCCAGCACTGTGCCTTGGCAGCAGTTGTGTTTCTTACACAAAGGCAGGGCCGAATTTACCATAAAGCACTGTAATATTAAGGGTGCCTCTGGCTACCTAATACGAAGGGCACCTGTGGCTACCTACACCAGGAAGGGGAATAGCTGGGCCAGGGGTTTGGAGGGGTTTGTAGGTCCATGGAGGACGAAGTCTAAGTTGCGAGGACCTATAAGCTCCTGTGATGTAAATCTGGGCCTGCACAGAGGACATTATTATGGAACAAAGGCAGGCAAGTTAACTTTATGGTATGGATCACAGGGAGATAGAAAACGGGGGCTCTATTCAATTAACTTTTCTCTGGACTTTTCACACCTTATCAATAGAATACATTGTAGGTCACCAGCAAGCAAAAAAATATTCAGCATAAGTTTGGTATTACTTTTTTCACCTACTTTTTTGTACTTTTTCAATTGCAAAGCGCTGAAAAGTTCCTTTGAAGATATAAAAAATTATCTCATGGGAGAAAAATCATCTACGTGAAACAGGCCAAGGGTTTTTTCCTATTTTTTATTGTAGGCTATGGTAGACTGTGGTTTTACTTTAACTGAGCGAAGCATAAATTCTCATGAATCACACAAAAAAACCTTATCTACAGGTGGCAGGTCTGTTGAACTGGAAGTAATAGGATGATTTTATATCACATATATACAGCAGACATGGATAGCCTATCATTATCTGTTTTCCCCATTGGCAGGTATTAACATTGTTTGGATTTGCAAAGTCCAGATTATTTACGAAGCCTACAGGGGAGCACTCTGGTGAATGCAATTGTTGAGCACCATGTAAATATAGGAGATTAAAGTGATGATATGGGACAGCAACGCATATTTTTATTGTTCTGCAATAATTGCATTCATAGGGTTACTCTTTATAATATGAATTCCCAGGAGGTCCGATGTATTTCAGTAAATGTAAACTCTTTATACAAAAAGCTGACAGCTGAGACATCTGAATAGCCATTTTACCCAGCACTACTTCTATTTCAATTCTGATATTTACAATAGCTATTTATTACTCTATTCAATGAAAACAGCCGGGCCTGTGATCAAAGTAACAGTTGGCAAAGACGGAACAATGAACCACATAGTGAATATCGATTGTGAACAGAATTATGATTAAACGTTAATGACATTGATTGGAAACACTTTTCAATGGAGCTGTGTTTGATGAAAAGGAACTAACTGACATATGTCATGTTTGCTCAAAATGAAACTTAACACAATGATAAAATTAGTTTGATAAGAGAGCCAAAAGAGGACAAGGGGACTGCCGATGTAAACACCCAAACACTGCTAACCTCAAGTCTAACACCCAGAGACTGTACACCAGCCAGAAAAGAGGCACATGTCTGGGCAAGTGTCAAAGTGGTGCATTCACTAAATTTTGGAGAAACGCAAAGAGCACACTGTAATTTTACAGGCACTCCTCACATTTAGGTAGCGTGCAACTCATGTATCTAAATGTCATGTATCTAAATGGTGAGGCTGTGGGGCGCTGTGGGAGCAGTGACCTGTCCAATGACCGTTTTGCTTATTCAAGTGTCTTCAGAGGCTCTGTGGCCAGTTGAAGCTCAACCACCTTGGCTCCCACAGCCTTGTTTCTCGTGGTTGAAGCTGCCAGATTGTCAAGCAAATTGTCTGCATCTAGCCTCTCGGCTTCCATGGCTTCTTCTACCACAATATCACCATCCGAACTTCAGTCTTCATCATAATCATCAATTCTAAGGCTCTCCTTATTCCGCGTGCTCTTGTTTGTTATATAGCTTTCAATCATATTGTTTAGGTAAGGAAAAGAAACAGGCACTACTGAGTACAGCTACGTGTTCACTGTCACCAATGGGTTCTAGAAGAGTTGATCAGGTGTCTCATTTACAGGTCTGGATGCTCAGGATAAAGAGACATGATCACTATGAATATATAGAAAAGACTGGACTCTGAGCTCTCCTTTATACCACATATTAACACATTAACTACCTCCTGCTACTTCCATCTCAAAAAAATTTCTAGAATTCATCCCTTCCTCTAACAAGAAGCAACTAAAATGCTTGTGCATGACCTAATCATCTCCCGTCTTGACTACTGTAACACCCTACTCTGCGGTCTACCAAAAAGCAGACTGGCACCTCTCCATTCCCTACTAAACTCTGCTGCCCGTCTCATCTACCTCTCTTCTAGATCCTCTGATGCAGCCCCTCTCTGCCAATCCCTCCATTGGTTACCAGTTGCCCAAAGGATCCAGTTTAAACTTCTCAAGCTTGCATACAAAGCTCTACACAAGCTATCACCTCCATACATTTCCTCTTTAATCTCCAGATACCTCCCTGCCCGGACCCGCTGTTCCTCACAGGAGACCCTTTTGTGCTCCAGCCTAGTCACCTCCTCTAACTCTCGCATCCAAGACCTCTCACGGGCTATCCCTTTCCTTTGGAACTCCCTCCCTCAGCCGGTTCGTCATGCCACGAGTCTGGAAACCTTCAAATGTATTTTGAAAACACACCTGTTCAGACAAGCCTATAATTTGCTACAGGCAGCACTGAAGGCACACTGGCTCACCCACTAACCCCTGTGTTTCCTTTGCTATTGTTTCCTCCCCACTACCCTCTAGATTGTAAGCTTGCAAGGGCAGGGACCTTCTCCTAGTGTTTCTCATACTGCTGTAACTTTAACATATGCACATGTACCAACTACACATCAACTATGTATGTATTTGTACTTATTCTATTCAATGTCATGACTGTACAGTGTCTTGTATTTCGTATGTATATTTGTTCCCCATTATTTGTTTGTACTATGTACAGCACTACGGAAGATGGCGCTCTATGTTAAATGCTGCTAAGTGGCCATGTTGATAAGGGGTGTGTGCAATGCAATGTATGTAAGAATGGAATGTTATGCTGTCTTTGCTTTTGCTGGAAAATTGCACTTAAGAATTTCGTTGTACAATTTCGGTTGTTACAATGACAATAAAGATTTTCTTCTTCTTCTTTTATAAATAAAAATAATAATAATAATAATAAAAAGAGCAAGGATACCCAGCACTGTGCTCCAACTGTATAAAAAGCTTTATTCCAAAATGGCTTGGCCATCAGCAATACCATAAGTGTTCATATACCCGATCTAAATGGTGAAGCTGTGGGGCGGTGTGGAAGCAGCAACCTGCCTAATGACTGTTTTGCTTATTCAAGCATCTTCAGTTCAAGCAAGTTCTGTGACCCCATGCCTTTCAATATGTGTACATTATAGCAAGCTACCATAGGAAAAAATGAAGCACACATCATTTATATATCCACCCCCACACTAAAGTATGTGTGACTTTTTGTGCACATTATCCATCACATCTAACTGCTAAACAGTAACCATTACAACTGCCATAAACATGTTTACTATTTACCTGCATCAGTGTTTTACTTCGGCTAACATCTGGAAATATGCCTGAAGAAGGGGACTAGATCTCAGAAAGCTTGCATACTTTAACTTTATCAGTTAGCCATTAAAAGGTATTACTTCTACAAGACTTTATTTTTTTTCTATCTATATAATTTGTTCGGCTAACCCGGTACATAAACATTTTTACTACTATGCACATTATCCAGAAACAGTCAGTGCATTCAGATAAAAGACTCCACTCAAATGTGTGAACATGCCCATCGAATTACATGGGCTGTCTGTTCACCTGCACTAATGCTAATGCTTAGAAATTTACTACGAGGTTCAAGGCCAAATTTACAGCTCAGGAGCCTATAGGCACATAAACTCTGGCGTCCTAAACCCTGCCCCTTAACACAGGCTATTCCTTCTCAAGTCACACCCGCTGGCCAGCCTGATGTGCCCCATCAAGCAGTGCCCCCCTTTCCCACTCCCCTAATAGATGGCCAGATGTGCCCCCCTTACCCCCTCCCCCCAACCAGTACAATTAGCCTCCCCTCCCCAGTGCCAGTGATTTTCTTCATATCAGCTCCGCTCGCACTCCGCAGAGGAAAAAAGAGAAAGGGAGCACTTGGGGACGCCAGTGAGCCGCCTTTTGCACATGGGCCGCCTATAGGCACAAGCCTACCATGTCTATTAAATTCAGCACTGATGAGGCCCCATTAACTTTAATTACTCCACTGGGTCTATGCACTAGTCCACCTACACAATTATGCACTGTATGTATGGCCAGTTACATATGACAGACAGAGCTTATTTAGTACTCTGCCCATGATTTCTGTTGTGCCTCCTTATGGTAGGCTAGTGGATAAAAGCCTTCTGAATATATTCTGCCTGAACCACAACCAGATATTTATATTCTGAACTTTTGTATTCTCTATCTTTCCCTTCCATTTCTCTTGCATCCCCTTTAGCATGTTTCTGAGTGACTCTGTATATTTGAACAATTCTGTAATATTCCCTGAGCCTGGTTTATCTTTCCAAGCTGTTAAAGTCCTTTGCTCCTTGATAATAGAGTGCCTTTTACAATCTCCTCTGCAAAAACAGTCTAGGGCGCTGAGCGCAGGACTCTAGGTGAGGTCTTACTATAAATATTTATCATGATTTTCTTCTGTTTCCAGGATTATCTCTCCCTGCACAGACTGACATCCTGCTGACTCTCCCAAATCCTTGCTTCACTGCCTGGCTACCTGTAAGTCACGGGAAATGATGGCTCCCAGTCCCCATTCCTCTGCCGTAGTTGACATTATCGTCCCATTAATCCTGTAACTTGCCGCCGGATTTCCCCAGCCCAGGTGCATTATTTTGCACTTTTTCAGCATTAAACTCAGGTGGCCACACTCTGCCTGTTCCTGTAATATAGCTAAGTCATCCATCACTTCCTGCCGCAGAATGTCTTGTGGACCTTTATGTCATCTGCGAAAAGTCAAACCTTCCCAGGTAAATGTCTTCCAGTGCTAATAAAAATATATTAAACGAGCCAGGTTGTAGCAGAGTTGCCGTGACTACTGTGGTTATAAGGCAGCTCCAAAATGCACTAAAGGTTGCCTTACTTTTTTCTTTATAACTTCAATAGCAAACATGCCGGGGGCATCACTCTGCCAGCTCTCGGTTATTTGTTTGGTAAATGTTATATGAAGTCTGTGATGTGACATGGTGTTACTGGTAAATTATAGATCAGTCATCTCATTCAAATGCAGGTGCAATAAGAAGTGGTCCTCATACAGAATGAAAGCATACTAATGTAAGATTAACATTTTTGAAGTGACTTTGTGCTAAGAATAGGTGTGTATTTTACATACATCCATTTAAAGTTCATGTACCCCAAGTGCTGCTTAATGGAACTCAAGATATCATCCAATGGGTTTCCTGAACCTTCCTTAAAGCAGTATTGTCACAATAAAAATCAAATTTTAACAGCAATGATTGTATTAAGTGATAAAGATGCTAATCTTGCATTCAAAACTTGCAAAACTTTTTCTGCTGTTATGGTTTGTAGTTATCACATACTTTAGGAGCACTGGCCCTAGTGCCAAAGAGTTGAATGCTGGGAGTTCTTTTTATCTATAATATCTTCCATTTATTGCCCTGGCTAGCTCCTTATCAGAAACACCCTCTGATTACTTGTGCTTACAAGCAAGGCTGAGGTGACTCAGTGATTGGATGTGTAAATAAAAAATAAAAGACAATGCAGTTGTTAGTATTCACCTCAGTGGGAGTGCCTGAAGACTCTGGGAGGAAGGCAGCAAATGAATACACAATGAGCAAGAGAAGGGAGGGGGAAAACAAGTGTCAGGGAGGATATGATGTCAGCATTAGCTTGGCAAGATGGCCACTGCCTATAATAGAATTTTCTGCTTTTCCTTTATAAAATTCACAGGGATCATTACGTGGATAGCACAATACATCTGTTATGTAAGTAGAAGTAGTATGTATCTACTTATATATGTGTTTTTTATTTCTAGGTTAGCATGGGTGTCGCTTGTTCTTTAAAGTAAACCTGAGATGAATGAATACAAAAGTTTTATAAATACCTTGGTCTTCCTCCAGTCACCTTTGGCCAGATCAATCTCTCGCCATCCTCCTCCATTGACTCGATCCTCCGCTATGGCTCCAAGTAACTTCGGTAACCCTGGCCCCACCATACTCCTGTCACCGTGAGAGTTCTGGGCCTGTGCAGTATTACAGCATTGCTGATGGGGCCCCTGATACTCTGAAAGTGGATAATCCATCCCTGCATGGAAACACTAATAGAAGCGTCCACTGGACTATAAATAGGAGTGAAAATGGGTAATGAGGACTCCCTGTAAAGTAACTGCATATATCAACAAAAAGAGCAGTGAATTTCCTGCTGGCATTTCCAGGTGGTCAGAGTGTGCAATGACCACCTGGAAAGCCTGTGGAAATGGCAAAGACTGCAGGCTGGTATAGCAAGAATATGGAGCCTGGACTGTGTGGGGCTCTGCAGCCTGAGCTATACCAACCCGAATACTCAATGATGTGGGAGGGCTCTGAAAGAGAAGGGTGGCAAAGCCTTCCCCTCTCCCATGGAGACCTTGGCCATGCCATGGACTAGGGGCTCACCCCCACCTCCGGTGCCCAGAGTGGGGGTAACTGGCTAGGAAGCTAGCCTTAATCCACCCAGTCAAAATTGCCTTGTTTGGGGTGGGGGGGGGGGAATTAAATATACTAATAATTCTTCATAAAGGTAGATAAGGTGCTGTGACCTGTGAAAACCATGCGCAAAATGTAGGGCTAATAATTCTCTGGCAGGGCTCTATCTACTCCCCTGGCTGAAGCTCTGCAGCAACATCAGAAGAGACTTCAGGAAAAGGCAAACGGGAGACCTGCTATTGCTGATGGACTATCCTGTACTGTGTGTAAGTTCCTGCATTCACTCTTTATTTTACCCTCTGCTCAATAGTCAGTGCGCACAGCAGCTAAAATGTAAATTCAGACGGACAGCTCAAGCACCCTCACTGGCTAGTGAAATGAGAATGGAGTAGCAGAGCAGTGGTTACTGGCACAAAACCAAAAGTCAAATCCAATAGGAAGCCTGTATACAGAGTGGTTCGATTTAGGACTAATGAGGGGAGGGGGAGAGGTTGTTTGGCACATTACATGTTTCCTAAGGAAGCAACATGTATAAAATACAGCCCTGGAGAGATGAATCAGATAGCGGGGATGCAATATGTACTCAAGTTCAAGAACATCAGTAGACAAAGTTGAAAGATCCTATAGCCAGAACTGAGGAATATATAAATAATGTAACTTAAAAGGAGTGTATAAAAATAAGGCAATACATCTCCCTGCTACACAAGCTATTTTTGAACAGTAATGGTATTAATTTAACCGTTCCTTTACTGTAGGCACCCAGCCAGGATTTGTTAGACATAATAAATAATTAAAATGATGCTTATTGCAGCCCTGGCAGCTGTATTTTGCTTAGTGTGCAGTTCTAATTTCTCTAGTTCTATGAATGCAAAATACTATTTTGTTTTCAGTGGTTGTTTTATGTATATGCTTAGGGAGCTAAGGGGATCTAAGGGTAAAGTCAGTTTCAAAAGCTTAAAGTATACTAATCTGCCATATTTGCGGTTTAAGCTAGAAAACTGTCCCGCAGTAAAACCTTATCTCAAGCTGTCTCTCGTTGTTTCTTGGCTGTTTAAGTGCTTCAGAAAACAGGACTGTATTCAACCAAGTTGGGTCCACTAGCTCCGAGAAGCTCTTTTGCATAGAGAACAACTAAAATATCTTAAACTGGAAGACAATATGAGACTTTTTTTGATACTAATATTCTTAGCTGTACTACACATACAATTAATTATCTTTAATTTTTATCTTCGCTTCAGATTTTCTTTAAAGGAAACCAGAGTTATATGGAGGCTGCCATATTTATTTCCTTTTAAACAATGCAGGTTGCCTGGATGTCCCCCTTTTCCTGAGTCTATGATGCTTTTAGTCATAGACCCTAAACAAGCATGCATATCAGGTGCTTTGACTCAAGTCTTCCTGGATTAGCCATACGCTTGTTTCAGGTGTGTTCTTAAGACACTACAGGTGCCAGAAGATCAACAGGACTGCCAAGCAACTGGTATGGTTTAAGAGTAAATATACATGGCAGCCTCCATATCACTCTAGCCTCAGGTTCACTTTAAACCTGTAACAAATAAAATCCTCCCCTGGGGGGTACTCACCTCGGGTGGGGGAAGACTCTTGATCCTACTGAGGCTTCCCCCGTCCTCCTCGGTCCCACGGCGGCGATAAAGCTCCTCAAACAGCGGGGATGTAAATATTTACCTTCCCGGCTCCAGCGCAGGCGCAGTATCCGCTCTCCGCCTCGGAAATAGGTGGAAATAGTCGGGCCGCTCTACTGCGCAGGTGCAAGTCTCCTGCGCCTGCACAGTAGAGCGGACCCGACGGAGATCGGCTATTTTCGCCTATCTCCATGCGGAGAGCCGCAACAGCGCCCCCGCTGGAACCAGGAAAGGTAAATAAATCAGCGTTTGTCAGGCTTGTCGAGGGAGGACTCCAGGAACACTTCGGGGGAGCCAGCGCTGGACTGCCTGCAGGTACAGCAGAGGGGGAAGAGTCATTGGGACCCTGAGGCTACCACCTCCCGAGGTGAGTACCACCCAGGGGAACTTTTTTTTTGTTACAGGTTCTATTTAAGCTGGCTGTCCTTAGATCCTCCATTCACAACATTCGTGCAAAGACTGAGGCTATTAACTCTCCATGTTTTCAGGGAGGAAGATAGTTTTTTTTTTTTCTCTGTGGTAGTTAAGGTACCCTTTAAAGCAAGGGTACAAGAAGCAAATAGCAAAAATAAACTTATGAGATGATGAATTGTATATGTAGTACAGCTAACAAATAGAACATTAGTAGCAAAGAAAGGAGTTATCTATGCAAAAGAGCTTCTCTGAGCTATTTGACCTAACTTGGGTCTAATACAGCCCTGTTTTCTAAAGCACAAGAAACAGTGAGAGACAGCTTGAGATAAGGTTTTACTGCAGGAAAATTCAAAGGGCCATTAGCAGTGCTCAGTTTTAAAAGAGAGTGTGGTTTGTAAACTGCATATGTGACAGAATGATGCAATGTTATATTACTGAAAATAAAAATGAGACTCTTATTTGCTACTATTGTTCTATTCAATATCGTACTACACATACAATTTATGTTATCATATGTTTTTTTTTTTTGTTTTTTTGTATCAGGTTTGTTTTAAAGGCAATGCATTTATACTACATGAGAGGCAATAGCTAAACTAAATGCATTCTTTTGAGCTTCCTATCTTCTCAGTGTTACTTGTTCCTGGTAGCAGGAAAATGTTGAAAATCTATTAGAATCCATTTATAGACAAAAACCATATGGCAGAATATTTGCTTTAATTTATGCTAGAGTGGAGTTTGCAGGTTGATTGCTCAACTACTAGTACATCAGTAATGCAAATACTACTAATAAAAGTAATAAAATCTGGACTACGGAGCAAAGGAAAAAATTAATTTGGTCAGATGAGTCCAGCTTTATAGTGTATCCAATGTCTGGACGAATTTACGCCTGGAGAAGGCCATACCAAACTCACAAGCCAGACTGTTTGCTACCAACAGTGAAACATGGTGGAGGTTCAGTCATGGTATGGGCAGCCATATCATGGTATTCTGCTAGATCTATCATTACCCTGCAAAATCACAGTACTGACAAAAACTAAGTGACCATTCTGAATGACCAGGTCAACCTCATAATGCTACGTTTGCTCCCTGATGGTAATGCTGCTGATCAAGATGACAAAGCCCCTGTTCATGCAGCTCACATCATCCAAGACTGGTGTTCTGAGCACCAAGATGGTTTTTCACATCTTCCATGGGCTCCAAGATTGCCCAATCTCAATATTATTGAACCCTTGTGGTCAGTGTTGGAAAGAAATATTCAAGTGCACTATCTAACTCCCTCATCATTAGTGGAACTTGCCAAATGCCTTGCCAATGGTGTACAGGAAGAATAGTACAAGACTCTCCAGAATACTATACAGGACCTCTATTTATCAATTCCAAGGAGACCACAAACAGTTAAGAAGATGCTTTTATTCCATCATAGAATGCACACAATATGACAATTGTTTCGGGGCCGCGGAGGGTCCCCTTCATCAGATACAGTGCGTATCTGATGAAGGGGACCCTTCGCGGCCCCGAAACAATTGTCATATTGTGCATTATATGATGGAATAAAATCATCTTTGATTATTAGCAATGGTGTGCCGGCCAATCATGGATCGGTGTACTTGATGGATGTAGCTTTTTGCATCTAGGCTGTGCACCCGCACTAACACCGTAAGGTGTGCCTCTCCAGAACCTTGATATTACAAACAGTTAAGAAGGGGACCCCCAGATGCCCGCCCCCCTCCCAGGAGAAATGAGTTTAGGGGTAAAAAGTACCCCTTACCCATTTCCACAAAAGGTTAAATAAAATAAAAACAACAACGAATAAAGTCCTTTATTAATCTTAATCAACCAGAAATACTTACCTGTTCCTTTAAAAAAATGTTCCCACGCCAATATCCTCGGAAATGTTTCATGCCAATATCCTCCCCTGCGCAATGCTCTCAGCTATACTAAGTATAGAACTATGCAGACGCTTTGCCGCCAGCTCCTGCTGTCCTCCCTGCCACCCACACCTGTCTCCCACACCCATGCTGGCACCCAGTGCACCCATGGGTGCACGGTTCGCACTTTTTTTTCCGAAACTTCGTGAAGCTGTTTGCAAATAGAAAATTCTATGTTCGCGGCATCTCCAATTACATGGATACCTATCATTTGTGAGGGCTTTGCAGCAAAATTATTTCTATTATCATGAATCCACTGCTCACACACTGGAACTAAAACATTGTCTTTGGTATCAAGTGACTTTTTTCATGCCAAGAGCCGACGTTAGGGGTCAGTGTTTTATTAGCAGATTACATACAAATGTTCTCTTATTCATCTTATGTCTGTCTGATAACATACACATTAGTACAAAGTGGTCATTTTAACTCCTTTATATTGATTGAAAACAGTTAGATATAAGCCAGAATGCCCTTTAAGCCATTTTATTAACTCCCACCTAATAATCCTTTTTATGTTCCATGTTTTAGATGTTCTAAGTCTATAACTCACACTGTAAACTTTTTATTACATTTCTATTTTCTTACAAACACATAGAATCTGTATAGCCTCAGCATATATGTATGTAAGTCTAGGGAATAGCATATATGTGTGCACAACTTCTTATATAACAGAAAGAGCAGGATTATAGAATTTCTGGATCTGTACTGGTATTTTATTGACCTAAGGATTAACCTGGAATTATGAGTGGAGGGATTGCCTGAAGGTAAGGTTTACACCGGCATTGTTGTAAAGCCTCTTTCCGTTGTTTTGTGAGAGGATTCCGTGTAGGAACATCAGGGACTTGTGAAATGCAGGCGAGAGGACTTAGTTCTCCAGCAAAAAGCTCTGCTAACGCACACAGACGGAAAAAAATCCCCATTGTCTGCGTTTTACCTCTAGTTGGTTCGTGATTTTTCTAGTTTTCCAGCCTTGATTATGTTTTATTATACCTTCGCGTTTGATCCCTTACAACGACGCAACGTCTCTCTGTCGCTTTGCCATGTTATCTAATGTAGCACCTTTAGAAGCCTATCTATTCATGCTCCTCTGATTCTACAAAGACACTTATGGTTAATTGGCAGAACACGCAGGCACCATTCTCTATTTTATGTAAGCTGACAAGCATCATAATCTTCCAAAGTGGATTAAGAAAAGAGAGGAGAACATGAAGTTCGGAGCATAAAAGAGACAAGTGGACATGTAAAAGAACAAAATACCCTGCCCTAGTTCGAGCAATTGGAACTAATCAGAAATCACCTTTCTTTCATTAGCGCCACTGAGCGTAAAGGAGATCTTCAGCATTCATTAGATAAAACTATAACCCTAGTTTTATCACGTATGACATTAATTTTTTCCAATACCTGTCCTATTTCCCCTTGCTTATGATCTGCCTTCAAAGGCTTTGAAATCCATACTTTTTAACTTCTGTGTCTTGAGACTTACGTTTAAACGAACTTTAAGAAAGATTTTATATCTCCTGTTCAGTTAAAGCAATACAACAAATGTATTTTCTTCACTTGATTTCATCTCTTCTATGCTCTACATACCTAAATAACATTATTTCAGTCATGTACATTGTCTTCTAACTTAAAAAGTACCTGAAACAGAATAAAAGTTAAAAATTAGATCTCGGGAATCCTCCCCAGGCCACCAATCCAGTTTTGGGTCCCTCTAAGGACTTGTCAAATATGCACGGTCGGTGTCCAGAACACTTCTGCTCATGCACAGCTTTTTTCTGCATGCACATTCTTCAATCTATTGGACTTGCATGGACCTTACTCCTGCATGCCCTATACAGAGGAGCTCATCCCTAAATGTAGTGAGGCCATGAAGAAGAAGAGGGTCCCGGACAACAGTGGTGGGCTTGAGCCTTTGGACAATCCAGAAGATTCCCACTGCTTAGGCAAGTATCTGTCTTATAACATTTTGTCCCCCGCAAAATAATTATTAGGGCCTGTTTCCACTACATACAGATTGGATGCAGAATGGATGCAGAAAAACTGACTCTAATGAATGTCTATGGGCCTGTTTCCACTAAACGCGATTTTTCTGATGCAGATTTTCCCATAGGCATTCATTGGAGTCAGTTTTTCTGCATCCAATCTGCGTGTAGTGGAAACAGGCCCTTATAGCATATCAATCCTTCCATGAGGTAATGCTCACAGCCCAGATCCGGTTAGATATCTAAAAAAAACCCCTATCTTATAGTGTAATATTTTTTAATTTTAATCACATGACCAGAAAGTGTTAGCACTTTAATGGCATCATTCCACTGTTTGGAGTTCCAGGGGGTAGGTACAAACTGAGGCTGATGTCAGTCTACAGTGGGGCAATATGCAGGAGTGGGGCTTTAATGACAGACCATGTATGATTCTTATGGGAGGGGGAAGCATAACGTAAATATGATCCTGGAACTTGAAAGCATCACATGACCTACTGGTACATAGCTCGGTACTGGTAGGTCATGTGGGTGCTGCTATGACAAGATTACACTGTTTGATGTTCTGGTGAGATGTTGCAGATGCCAGTAATCTCACTGCATTTTAAATAAACCATTGACTTTGTAAATAAAGTCCTGTCACTTCATTTTCAGGGACCCATTTCCTTTGCGTATAATCCCTATTCAAATGAGACTTAAAATTGCCAATAGTAGTGTAGCCTGTGTTTAAATGACCTGCCAATAGGCATTTTTACATCTTGCTTTGATAAAGGGTAGATATTTCTCCTAGCCATAGTCTATTGTTTCTTTAGGTGCTTTGTATCTGTCAGTCAAGCTATCCTCTTCTCTAAGTGATCTAACTAGCCTTCTAACTAATCTTCAGTAATTAGAAGGCTGACTTAAAGGGGAACTCCAGTGAAAATAATGTAATAAAAAAAAGTGCTTCATTTTTACAATAATTATGTATAAATGATTTAGTCAGTGTTTGCCCACTGTAAAATCTTTTGAATCCCTGATTTACATTCTGGCATTTATTACAAGGTGACATTTTTACTGTTGACAGGTGATGCAGCTGCTGCATGCTTTTTTGGCAGTTGGAAACAGCTGTAAACAGCTATTTCCCACAATGCAGCAAGGTTCACAGACAGGAAACTGCCAGGAATACGTACTCAAGAGTTTCTTGTGGGAGGGGTTTCACCACAATATCAGTCATACAGCGCCCCCTGATGGTCTGTTTGTGAAAAGGAATAGATTTCTAATGTAAAAGGGGGTATCAGCTACTGATTGGGATAAAGTTCAATTCTTGGTCCGAGCTTCTCTTTAAGGTAGTGTTTGCACAGTGTGCAGAGCTTTTTCTGCAGCTAACTTCTGAAACAAATTATTACTGTAATAAGTATAAATTAAAACTGTTATTCCTATTAAATGCCCAGTCTAATGACCCTTGGTCAAATTCTCCATTAAAGTGGACCTGAACTCTTGCACAGGACAGAAGGAAAACATTGAGAAATGCACCCTGTATGTATTTAGAGAGTGTAGCCTGTTTAATTCCCCCTCGTTTGTGTCTAATCACAAGTTGTAATTTGATCTCCTCCCTGTGTCACATGACTGCCATGGCAGATAAGGCAGATAAGCTCATTTGAAAGCACAGGGTGTTAACAATATGTCTGTTTCCATGAATCAGGAAGTAGAAACAGTGCAGATTTATTTTAGGATTGTTATCAGCTGTAAAACAAAAATGTTTTTCGTTTAAAGGTTATTATGCTGTTGCGTATCTTTTGGAGCAGAGAGGACGTACTGAGTTTGGGCACCGCTTTAACCCATAAGCAGCTTCATTAGAGTCATCTCGTTTGAGATGAGTGCACTGTTTTTGAATTCAGTCAGCAGAACTCGTTAAAGTGGATCCGAAAAGAAAAACTAACTATATTAACCACTTGATGACCCAGCCTTCCCCCCCCCCCCCCCCCCCCCCTTAAGGACTAGCGCTGTTTTTTGTGATCTGTGCTGGGTGGGCTCTGCAGCCCCCAGCACAGATCAGGGTGCATGCAGAGCGATCAGATCGCCCCCCTTTTTTCCCCCCTATGGGGATGATGTGCAGGGAGGGTCTGACCGCTCCTGCCTGCCTGAGGTTTGCGGGGGGGGGGCACCTCAAAACCCCCCTCCGCAGCGAAATTCCCCCCTCCCTCTCCTACCTGTCCCCCCTGGTGATCGGGGCTGCACAGGACGCTATCCGTCCTGTGCAGCCTGTGACAGGATGTCCTCTGTCACATGGCGGTGATCCCCAGCCGCTGATTGGCCGGGGATCGCTGATCTGCCTTACGGCGCTGCTGCGCAGCAGCACCATTGAATGTAAACAAAGGCGACAAATGTCTCCTGCGTTTACATTTAGTCTGCGAGCCGCGATCAGCGACTCGCAGGCTATTCAAGGAGACCCGCTCCGTGACCTAACAGGAAACGGCCGCTCGCGCGAGCGGCCTTTCCTGATTAATTAGGGAGGCACCTGGCAACGCAGATCTGCATCGCTGGTCCTCCAGCTACCACTTTGCCGCCGCACGGTATGAGTGTGCGGTCGGCAAGTGGTTAAGTAACTTGTCTATATATCTTAACTAAAGTTTAGATATTTTAAACAGCAAATCTAGCTGCAAAAAGCTTCAACAGTTTATGATTATTTATTCCTGTGATACAATGAGAGCGGCCATGTTCTGTTTTGTCACATTACACACAGGCAAGCTGCTGTGCATCTCCAGCCCTCAGCCTGTGAAAATTTCACTCCCCTCTCCTCCTACCATCTGCCTCTGAAATCTCTTGCTAGTAATCTCCTCCTCCTCCTCCAGCCCAGACTGAGCTCCCATAAGCCCTTGCTACTAAGGCTCAGAGTGCCAGGGCTCACGGGAGAAGCTGTGGGCGAGGCTTGTTTCGAGGGAATTCGAGTATTAAAACAAAACAAAAAAAAAGTATTTGGCTTGAGGAATGCCCTATAAACTGTATGAAAGGAACACAATTATGCAATGAGTAAAGGTTTATCTTGGATCCACTTTAAGTTGTATATTATTGGTATGCTTTGATTTCTCTCTACTGAGCAGAACATATAGAAACTGAAAGCAGAAGTCCTCTGTTATTGTCTCACACTGCCCCCTAGTGACAAGTGGCCATAAATACACATTGCAGCAGTACTAATTAGAAGCAGGAAAATGTAACAAATAAGAAGTAAAAATGTGCTAAAATAAATTGGCCTGGACCACTTGCAAGCCTCTAAACAAATTGGCTGGTATAGGATTAAAGTGACAATTATGGAAATAGAGGTTAAAAGGTCTCCTTTACTAGTTCAGTAAATGGATCAACCACCAGGTTGGAGGATCAGCTTAATCTAATGCAACTTCTAGTTGGGTGATGTGACTTACACTATACTAGTCAAGACTTGACGTAGCCATTACACACAATGCAGATCATTACCATCAATGCCACTACTCTCTTTGCCTCATCCATAAATTGCTGTACTTGTAGGTAAGTAGAAAATAGCAGTATAGGAAAAAAATAATCAGTAAGGGCTCGTTTCCACTATCGCGAATCCGCATGCGTCCAACGCATGCGGATTCGCACATGGTATGCAAGTGGATGGGCCTGTTTCCACTGTTGCGTTGGTGATGTGCGTTTTTTTCAGCGGTGAAAAAACGCACAAAAGAGCCAACGATTTCGCCTGAGAGTGGAATGCATGCGAATCGCATGCAATGTATTTAATAGGGAAATCGCATGCGTTTTTTGCCGCGAATTCGCATAGGTACGATGTAAATTCACACAGGCAGTGACATGGTTAAAATTGCATATACCCTCACCTATGCGAATTCGCGCCAAAAAACGCATGGGGAATCGCAGCCGCATGCTATTTTATCAGCGGTGGAATCCAGGCGATTCTGCACCGCAACAGTGGAAACGAGCCCTAAATCACTCAAGATTCAGTAAAATGTACTGGTAATATTTTTCTCCTGCTTGGAGTTTGTTGTAATTTTCATTACAGCCATTATCTGTCTGATCAGCTATTGCCGTGCATGCAGCATTATTAACTGACACATTATTCTAAGTTTCCCCCATCGTCCCACAAGCCTACCCAACCCAAATGCTCCCCACTTTATTTATGGCCGCACTTCAGCACTTTGCTGAAATGGAGTGAAAACGGTCCTTCGATACAACAAAGATAAACATCTCATCGTTTGTAAGAATCTTCTGCTGGAGGGTGTTATAGTGAGATGGATGTGATTCCCTCCCTGGGCAAGTTCTCTCCTCTGGAAGAAAATAAACTTCCTGGTGTTATTTTCCAGCAATTTGAGATTTAACAACCACCTAATATTTATTCCTATCTGCTAAACATTTCACTACCGTCTCTCTCTGGAAATATTCCGAACGGGCTGCTATTTTTCCTATGGATATTGATTGGAGTCTCATTGAAATTACTTTTTTTTAAGGCTGAGCTCTGCACAGAATAGATAATAGTTTCCAAACGGAGAGCGGAGATTCAATAAGTGCACTTGTGTTATTATTAGTATTCTGTTAACCATTAGTGGAGTAGACAGAGCCTTGGAAAAAACTTTTCCAAGGGAAATATTAGTAGCCGCACACAGGATTTTTAAGGGGGAGGGGGGGTCCTGAAAGGACTCCCTCAGTCACACACAATACAGTATAATAATATCGAAGGACATCCTACTGGGCACACATCATGCAATTTCCCGATCGACCGACAGACAACGGGATCAATCAGGAGAAGTTTGGATACAGAAAATAATGAGGACAGCTGACGTTGGTAATGAAGGGGAAAGTGAAGCATTCACACAGCAGGGCACAGGGCTGTGCTCATACCTGACTCCTTTAAGTTCCCCAGAGCTGCTCCTTGCTCTATACACATGCTGCTGCTACATCCAAATAGAGTTGGGCCGAACGGTTCGCCTGCGAACAGTTCCATGCGAACTTCAGTGGTTCGCGTTCGCGTCCCGCTGGCGAACCTTTGCGGAAGTTCGGTTCGCCCCATAATGCACATGGAGGGTCAACTTTGACCCTCTACATCACAGTCAGCAGGCCCAGTGTAGCCAATTAGGCTACACTAGCCCCTGGAGCCCCACCCCCCTTATATAAGGCAGGCAGCGGCGGCCATTACAGTCACTCGTGTGCTGCCTGCATTAGTGAGAGTAGGGCGAGCTGCTGCAGACTGTCTCCCATAGGGAAAGATTAGTTAGGCTTAGCTTGTTCCTGGCTGCATACCTGTTCTGTGAACCCACCACTGCATACCTGTACTGTGAACCCACCACTGCATACCTGTTCAGTGAACCCAACACTGCATGCCTGTTCTGTGAACCCACCACTGCATACCTATACTGTGAACCCACCACTGCATACCTGTTCAGTGAACCTGCCACTGCATACCTGTTCTGTGAACCCACCACTGCATACCTGTTCTGTGAACCCACCACTGCATACCTGTTCTGTGAACCCACCACTGCATACCTGTTGTGTTCAGTGAACCTGCCACTGCATATCTGTTCTGTTCAGTGGACCCACCACTGTATACCTGTTCAGTGAACCCGCCACTCCATACCTGTTGTGTTCAGTGAACCTGCCACTGCATACCTGTTCTGTGAACCCGCCACTGCATACCTGTTCTGTTCAGTGGACCCGCCACTGTATACCTGTTCTGTTCAGTGAACACGCCACTGTATACCTGTTCAGTGAACCCGCCACTGCATACCTGTTCTGTTCGGTGAACCTGCCACTGCATACCTGTTCTTTGAACCCACCACTGTATACCTGTACTGTTCAGTGAACCCGCCACTGTATACCTGTACTGTTCAGTGAACCCGCCACTGCATACCTGTACTGTTCAGTGAACCCGCCACTGCATACCTGTTGTGTTCAGTGAACCCGCCACTGCATACCTGTTCTGTGAACCCGCCACTGTATACCTGTACTGTTCAGTGAACCCGCCACTGCATACCTGTTCTGTTCAGTGAACCTGCCACTGCATACCTGTTCTGTGAACCCGCCACTGTATACCTGTACTGTTCAGTGAACCCGCCACTGCATACCTGTTGTGTTCAGTGAACCTGCCACTGTATACCTGTTCTGTTCAGTGAACCCACCACTGTATACCGGTTCTGTTCAGTGGAGCCGCTACTGTATACCGGTTCTGTTCAGTGAACCCGCCACTGCATACCTGTTGTGTTCAGTGAACCCGCCACTGTATACCTGTTCTGTGAACCCGCCACTGTATACCTGTACTGTTCAGTGAACCCGCCACTGCATACCTGTTCTGTTCAGTGAACCTGCCACTGCATACCTGTTCTGTGAACCCGCCACTGTATACCTGTACTGTTCAGTGAACCCGCCACTGCATACCTGTTGTGTTCAGTGAACCTGCCACTGTATACCTGTTCTGTTCAGTGAACCCGCCACTGTATACCTGTTCAGTGAACCCGCCACTGCATACCTGTTGTGTTCAGTGAACCCGCCACTGTATACCTGTTCTGTTCAGTGAACCCACCACTGTATACCGGTTCTGTTCAGTGGAGCCGCTACTGTATACCGGTTCTGTTCAGTGAACCCGCCACTGCATACCTGTTGTGTTCAGTGAACCCGCCACTGTATACCTGTTCAGTGAACCTGCCACTGCATAACTGTTCTGTGAACCCGCCACTGTATTCCTGTTCAGTGAACCCGCCACTGCTGTCACTACATAAACAGCTGTTTGCGGTGCGTTACACGGTGAGTTTGGTGTGTCAGTGTGAAGCAGTACCTTAATTACACTACCTGATTGATGTATACACATGCAAGATGTTTTAAAGCACTTTAGGCCTGTCATTTAGCATTCAATGTGATTTCTGCCCTTAAAACGCTGCTTTGCGTCAAATCCAGATTTGTCCCGGGGACTTTTGGCGTGTATCCCACTCCGCCATGCCCCCCTCCAGGTGTTAGACCCCTTGAAACATCTTTTCCATCACTTTTGTGGCCAGCATAATTTTTTTTTCTTCAAAGTTCGCATCCCCATTGAAGTCTATTGCGGTTCGCGAACTTTAACACGAACCGAACCTTCAGCGGAAGTTCGCGAACCCGGTTCGCGAACCTAAAATCGGAGGTTCGGCCCAACTCTACATCCAAAGTCAACTGTAGCTGGGAAAGAAAGGGGGTGGAGCATAGTGCAGGCAACAGCATGGTGCTGTGAACTGCAGGATGCCTGCAGATATTCTGGTGTCTACGACTTACCTTATGGTTACGACTTACCTGAATTATATTGTCCATTGATGCTTGGAGCATCTGGGTTACACTAAGTGCTCTTCTCCACTATGAAACGCTATTGAACTAATTTTGCACGGTCCATTCATACATTTTGCATGTTATGTGAAATTGCAAACAGGGCGGTCATAAATTTTCACATACAATGAGAAAAAATGTTTGCATAAACCAGAAGTGAGGGGGAATAGTGTGGAAAAAAAAAATCAAAAAGACCTTGTAGTTTCATTTCCTCTGGTACAACTTTAAAAGACCCAAACTCAGCACTTCCTCTCTGCTCTAGAAAATAGGCAACCGCATAATAACCTTTAAAGAAAAACATTTCTTTGTTACAACGGATACAAACGCTGCAGTAAATCTGCAGTGTGTCTACTGCCTGCTTTCATGGAAGCAAACATGGGGTTAATATCCTGTGTTTACAAATGATCTGTTCTGCCGTGGCAGAGGAGATTCCTGAGCTGACAGCCGAGAGATCAAATTACAGTGGTGATTACTTAGTCATAGATGAGTGAGAATTAGACAGGCTAAACTCTTTAAATAAATACAGGGTGTTTTTCTTCTGTCCTGTGCAAGACTTCAGGTCCACTTTAATATATACTGAGTTCCAAGTTCTGTTTATCTATTTTATATCTTTTTAAAAAATGGACAGGGTGGGGTTCCCCCTCCAAAGCCTCTTTAACCCATTGTCACCCATATGGAGCCCCACACAGTCCAGGCTTTAAATTCTGGCTATATCAGTCTGCATGGGTGACAAGTGGTTGAAGATTCTTGAGAAGGAGAGGAGGAACGCTGTCTGTTTTCTTAAAATGTGTATACAGAACTCAGAACTGGTGTATATTAAAGTGCAGAGGCGGGACAAGGTTCTCCAGCACCTAAGGCTGAGACACCAAAGTGCACCCCTCCATCCCTCCCACCCCAGCCATCACACTCATATTGCTATTATACTAAGAGGCACCCCAGGGCCCCAACCCCCCAAACACCTTAAATGGGCACTATAGTGAAAAAATGTAAAATTTAAAATATGTGCAAACACATACAAATAAGAAGTATGTTTTGAGACTAGTCCATCTCTTCATGGGGGATTCTCAGGGATTTATATATTTTTAAAAGCACTTAGTGAATGGCAGTTGCTCTGTCCAACTGCCAAACAACTGCGCAGAGCAGGGAAGCTGGCCAGCATCATTGTTTAAATCCTTTTTAGGGCTTGTTTCCACTGTTGCGACGCGATTTCGCCGGCATTCCGACGCTTGTAAAAACGCATGCGGATGCGTTTCCGCATGCGTTTTTACCCGCGATTTTGCGTGCGATTTCGCATGGCAGGGTGCCATGCGAAATTAACCATGACACTGCCAGGGCAAAATAAAATTGAAAAAGGTGCGAAATCGCACGCGAAATCGTGGGTAAAAACGCATGTAACAAACGCATGCGTTTTTACTATTAAATACATTAGCGGCGATTTGCATGCATTCCACTCGCAGGCGAATTCGTTGGCTCTTTTGTGCGTTTTTTTACCGCTGAAAAAAACGCACCTCAACAACGCTACAGTGGAAACAGGCCCATCCACTTGCATTACATGTGCGAATCTGCATGCGTTGGACGCATGCAGATTCGCGATAGTGGAAACGAGCCCTCAGGGAATATCTTTATGAAGAATAAAAGCCTTGCTGAGAATCCCCTATAAAGAGATGGAATAGTCCAAAACCTGTCGCTTCTGTCAGATTTCTACTACCTACTTTAAGTGACAGCAACATAGGAGAAAAGTTATTTATGACTCATTTTACTCTGGAAAAAACATACTTATTTGTTTATGTTTGCACATATTTTACATTTTGCCATAGTGCCCCTTTAATTTCTAGTTACTGGCTTGCAGTCACTGTTTCTTATTCCTTTTTTTTATTTCTCTCTGCTTCAAATACAATAGGAGAATGATAGCTGAGTGAGTTGTGCACCCCCTCCTACACTGCGCCCTGAGGCTGGAGCCTCTCTCGCCTCGGCCTCGGCTTCGCCCTGTTGTACCGCAGCAAAATATAATTTTACTTAGTTTAAAAAATATTTTTTCTTTACATTTTTAATATCGATGTTTTTCTCAAAGAAGTACAAGGTCTTTTTGACAAAAAATATTTAACTTATTCCCAAAGAATCGAATTTAGCATTTTTGTATAATTACGCGCAGTTGAAAAATTACAGAGCAAAATTGCGCTTCCGCACAAAATGTATGAATTTGCCAGAAATTTTGCATTACGATTTTGCATCGTAATTGCAAATTTTCGGAATGATTATGCAAAATACAAGCGCAACACTAGTTACACTTTAGCTTACACCACAGGTTCCCGCTAGAGATCATTGCACCATAATAGTTTTTACATCAATGCCCACATTGTCTGATGAAACTAATCTTTGGGGTGCCACCCATTTACTGAGAGTTGCTTGTAGTACACTGCAGTGGGGAAATCGATGACCCCAACTCATAAAATGTGGTGTGTTTGTTGTCACTGACAAGTTTTGAGACAGGTTGAATTATTGCTGGTGTTCGTGAGGTTGCCAGCTGACCATTACTCACCACCTTGGCGCTGCTCCATGCCTAAATATCTTTTATTAATGCTAGCCATCTTATATTAATGACTTTAAATCTCCTGACGCTCAAAGAACTGAAATCCTAGTCTCTAAGGATGAGCGAGTGCAGTTTTGTGGCAAATACCAAAATGATGCACTGTCCCTGGAGCTGTTCAGCAGAGGCTTGAACTCCCTCACTGATCCACCTAACAGGGGTTTACAATGAAGACATTGAGATGGCATCACTGGAGAAATGTGGCCAAAAGGAAGTGAAAAGAGGAAAGGTTGTTAAGACTAATGAAGTATAGCAAAGCACATTGCAGGCATGGTATCTCATTGTTGCACTGGAATCACAATGAGAGGGCAAGGAAGACAGAAAATCCAAGCAGCACCAAAAGGTAAGACAGGTATTGAAGTGCCATCTCATTGGGAAGAATATGATCCATGCAATTAACACACCTTCCACAAAGCAGGTGGTTTTGGTGCACGGTGCTCAGTTTTGAGCTCTGAAACTAGGTGCCACTATAGCAGTAATGCGCGGGGCGTGTAAGGGTAATTTGGGGTTCCGGGGGTCACCGTACCCCGAATTACATCTCCCTTTGAGTTGCTACGACTTGGAGGGGGGAAACGTATTTAACACAGCGGGGGATTTGAGCGGGAGCAGGGTGAGCTGTCATTTGTCTCACCCTGCGCCCAGCTCACCAGTGGCGTACAAATACGTACCCACCTTCCAGTCATGAGATACACTGCTGTTATAATATAGTGGTCAAAAGAGGAAATAAAGTTGTCTCTCTAGTCCAGCCAGGTGATCTCTGCAGAATGTTAGTTTATTGAGAGTTCCATGCACAGAGGGAGAGACAGGCAGCTGTCAGGGCCATGGCTGTAGGAGGGGTTTCACCACTATATCAGCCATACAGATGTCCCTCATGCACTACTAGAGAAAAGGTAAAGGTTCTCATGGCAAAGGGGGCATCAACTATTGATTGGGTTGAAGTTCAATGTTGGAGTAAAGTTCCTCTTTAAGCTCCCAGACAGAGGGACTGAGAATCAGAACCACACATACACACATATGCAGTAAGAAGGGAATTTTATGCATGCAACCCCTGACTGCTTATGGAGTGTTTGCTGTACTGGAAATCTCCATACTCCACATGGCAAATGCTCCGCTGTATAATGTACGCCCGACAAGCAATGCCATATTGGCATGAATGCAGTTTATAGTTCTTGGCTGTAGCTGTAGAAGATCAATAAAAAAGAAACTGAATATTCACATGAGATTGCTTCACATTGTCATACAGTATGTTGTACAACAATAACTGAGTATGAAATTTCAGCAGCTACAGCAGAGGAAATCAACTTGATGGTTTTGTCTGTCCTCCCCCTCTATGGTGTGTAAGATACTTAGTAACACATTGCTGAGCTGTTGATAGTATTGATCGCTTGAATTCTCAGTAAGCGTTGGCAGCTTACTTAGGAATGTATGTTGCAACTTAATCAGTGTCCACAAATACACGTGTGTGTGTGTGTGTGTGTTCATATGTTTGTTTAACAGTCGCACCGGAAGAGATAGAAGCAGAGTTTCTAATGCTGCAGTTACAAAGCTACAAATAATGGGACAGCCCCCCCCCCCCCCCCCCCCCCTCATGATCACATTGCTTCCCAGAGCCGGGACAAGGTCCTCCAGCACCCAAGGCTGAGACACCATTGTGTGCCCCTCCAATCCCTCCTACCCCAGCCGTCACACACTGATTGCTATGAGACTAAGGGCTCGATTCACAAAGCGGTGCTAACCCAGTTAGAGACTTTAGGCGTGATAACCATTGCACCACACTGGTGAAAAGCCAGTTTAGGCGTGATAAGTTTAGGTGTGATAAGTTTAGGCATGATAAGTTTATGCATGCTAAGTTTAGATAAGTTTTGATCGCACGCAAAGTCCCGCACGCAAAGCAGCGCCATTAAACTCTATGCGAAGTGCACCAGACTTTGCTAGCGCAAAACTTTTGATCAGCTGTGCACTGCGGTGCTAACCTAGTTGGAGCTTAAACTTATCACGCCTAAACTTATCACACCTAAACTTAACACACCTAAACTTATCATGCCTAAACTGAGTTTAGGCATGATAAAGGGCTTTTCACCAGCGTGCTAACTGTTAGCACCGCTTTGTGAATCAGGCCATAAGGGTTGCCCCAGGGCCCCCAACACCTTAATCTCTAGTTATCTGGCTTGCAGTCACTGCCATGTATCCCCTTTCCTTATTTCTCTCTGCTTCAAACACAATAGGGGAATGATCGATGAGTGAGTTGTGCGCCCCCTCCTACACTGCGCCCTGAGGCTGGAGCCTCTCTTGCCTCTGCCTTGGCGCGGCCTTGCTACTTCCCTTGCTGATGCTCACTAGTAAAAATTTCACATTTTTGTAATTACGACACAAAATTTACTACTATGCCACGACACAAAATTTTCGGAAAAATCATAATTCCTACCTACTGTAATTTCTTGTTGTAACTTCGCGTTAAATCGTAATTATGTGCTTCATTTTGTGTTACTGGTAACGTCATTAAAAACAAGAAAATTACACAAAATTTTCCCATCTTGCAAGGGTCATAAAGCCAATGTGGCCATCAAGCATAAGACTGTGGTCATCATGCAGCCGAAAAAATCATCTGATATGGAGGGTGGCCCCTGTGTCAGAGAGAGAGAAGGTTTGCAATTAGGGACTCCTGCATCTCAGCCCCCAACCCCCCCCCCCCCCTGGCAAAAATTAAGCTGTTCCATTATCCCCCATCAGTTATTTAATATGTGCAGCATACATTTCACCATAGGAGCTTGTGTTAAAAAAAAGCTCCTAACATCAATTCTTTTCTTCTACACAGCTGATCTGCGTCAGTAGATCAGCTGTTCCTGACGCAACAGGCTAGCTGTTCCCTGCTAATTGCTAGCAGCCTTTTTGTCTCTCTCTGCCTCAGCTGATTTACAACATGGCTCACACACTCCAGAGCCGTGCTGTTGTTTCTCATATGTAGCTATAATATAACTGAATAAATAGGCTGCTAATTAGTTACTTACTTAGCTAGCTACATTATAGTTCCGCATGGCTCTGGAATGTGTGAACAGCATTCTAAATCAGCCAAAGCAGAGAGAAACAAGCAGACTGCTAGCTGTTAGCAGGAAACTGCTAGCCCATCGCGTCAGGGACAGTTGATTTACTGACGCAGATCAGCTGTGTAGAAGAAAATAATTGGTGTTAGGAGCTATTTTTTTAACACAAGTTCTGTGGTGAAATGTATGCTGTCCATATCAAATAATTGATGGTGGGGATAATGGAACAGCATCATTTTCACTATAGTGACCCTTTCATTGAATTGATTTTTCTACATGACATTTCATAGTTTGCTGTTATTCTACCTTTACTGTCAGGCATAGTTTTCAAAACTGGGATCATGGGATCACTATTCTGTGAACAGAACTGCCCAGAATTCTCATGACCCTGGTCATGCAATAGCCTTGTTTCTTTTCCCATATGCCTATTTAGATTGAGATTAAATGTGAGGCAATCATACACCTTTCCAAAATGCATGGAGCTGGCAAGAAAGTCTGTGTTCCCCAGCTAATGAGCAGCTTTTCAGCAGAGTAATCTCACCCACCTTCTCCCTCTGTTGGTTAGATATTAAAAGGTACCCAAGGTGACGTGTGACATGAATCCATATGCAACTCACTTTTTCACATGACTTTTCTACTAGAGGGTATTTTCATATTTCATATATTGATAGTACTTTTTCACCAACTTTTAGGTACTTTTTCAATTGTAAAATTCTTAAAAGTTCTTCTAAAGAGAATATGAAAATTATCTCCTAGGAAATAACACAGGAGAAAAAGTTAATTGCATATGGGCCATGATGAGGTAAACATGGTGTAATGATCTGTGCCTGTGTCATCCTGCTGGTGGCAGCACTAAGGAACTTGAGGTGGACTTCCGCTGTCTACCAGCAGATGGCTCTCATACTGCTGGGAGCAGTGCAATTCCTAGGCTCACCAGCAGATGGAACTGTGGAAGATTCTGGCCAGTCACCTGAGCAATGTGCTGCATATTTAAGGCCGGACTTCCTAGCAGCACATTGCTAGGTCATTCCGTTTGTCTGCTCGCTGCAGTTGTGACTCTGGCCATCAAGTCCTGTGTTCCTGAACTCTGTTCCAGTATTCTGTACTCCTGGTATTTGATCCTTGCTAGTCTGACTATTCTCTGTCTTCTGCCTTTGTACTTTGTATTCTCTGATTATTGATCCTGGCTTGTATGACTATTCTTCCGTGTGCTGATTCTGCTGAGACGTGTCTGTATATATTGTATTATTGTATATATTCTCATATTGTGTGTGTTGCTGTATATATTTGTATAGATAGATAGATAGTCAGGGTTCTGGTATTTGTGGTGCACCACGCGTTGTTTGTATATTGTATGTGTATGGTGATCTGCATTTGTACACTTGCATTATTGTAAATAAAACACATTTATTATTCTACTCTGTTGTACAGACGTCAGTATTTCCATTGTGATCTTCTGGTTTTGTTTAACCAAAACGATTGCCATGCAGAGATCGTGGATCTGCCAGTCTGGTTCCAGTCACGACCACGATCTGCATGGCCAATCGTTACACATGGGTATGTAGAGTACAACACATAAATTGCAAGTATATAATATGCGAACTGCGCCCACTATAATTGGCCTATAACTTAAATGAATTCTAGAGTATTCGCTATCAAAAGTCCACAGTCTTGTGTATATATATATATATATATATGTTCGTATGACAGCGCTCCTCTTCTTATGCTCTTACACCTGGAAAAAATAAGCACATCTCCACATAGTGCATTACTGCTGGATATTGATCATCTATAAAAACACCCCTAAAGTGCCAAATCCGTGCTCATTTGTGCTCCACTCCTAGTGCACTTTAATCACCAATCTCCTAGCAAGATGCAGGCTCACCAGACATTCAGCACCTCAAAGCCAGGTGGGTCTAGCGCATTAAGTAATCCACAACGATCTGATGTATCCAAGTATCAAACGACCGTTTAATCCACTTTCCTCAATAAAAACAATAAACACAACACATAGCATAAAATCCTTTTTAAAAAAGAATTTCCCTGCGCTAAATTGCGCACTCCGCAGATGATTCAAGGCATATCAAGCATGTCGGGTTCCTGTCCCAGTGATGCACCCTCTGATACGGTTACGGCGTCCCGCTGTCCGCAAAAAGTGGATTAAACAGTCGTTTGATACTTGGATACATCAGATCATTGTGGATTACTTCATGCGCTAGACCCACCTGGCTTTGAGGTGGTGTATATCTGGTGAGCCTGCATCTTGCTAGGAGATTGGTGATTAAAGTGCACTAGGAGTGGAGCACAAATGAGCACGGATTTGGCACTTTAGGGGTGTTTTTATAGATGATCAATATCCAGCAGTAATGCACTATGTGGAGATGTGCTTATTTTTTCCAGGTGTAAGAGCATAAGAAGAGGAGTGCTGTCATACGAACATATACATAAATTGCAAGGCTGTTTCACTTGTTTTATTTGGCTGCCTGAAAGAGTTAATTTTTAGCCATTCAAGTGACAGCTTTTTGGTGCCTTGTTATATAGTAAACCTTACTGATTAGCAGATTGCAGCCGTACAAGTTTTCCTGGCAGAATACAACTTCTGAGAAGGAGATAAATAAGGTCAATATATTTAAACTCTGGGGCACTGAATAGACTGCCATTGAGCAGAGGCAACAAAACATTCAAACTACTTTGTAAATGTTTAAATATAAATTTAAACCATGGGGTATCTAAACAGTTATTGTTTGGAGTGGTGGGAGGATAAATACAATTGTTTATCTCATCAGTTTTATATTTACCTCAAGTTCACTTGTTGTGGAAAGGACAGCAGCTGAGCAGATTGTTGTCTATATGAGAGCCTGTTTAGCTGCAGTGCTGGCATCAAAGAGTCAATCTCTAATCAGCAGAGGGAGGAGGTGGGAGGGGTCAGGTGATTTGTGCTCAAAGGATAAGGGCCCGTTCAGACTACAAAATGCGGACCGCAACGCATGCGGACCGCAACACGTACGAACGCACGCATGTCCGCGTTCGTATGCGTTGCGTGGCTGATCCCATCACTGAAAAGTGAATGGGACAGCCGCGCGTTTTTGTAAAATCTGCGTGCAGCATGCGTTCCCGGACTGCACAGGTCCGGAACGCATGCTGTGTGAACATCAGACATTGCACTCTATGCAATGTCTGATGTCGTGCGTTTTGGCCACCTGCACGCGTTTCCAAAACGCGGCTGGAAACGCGTGCAGTGTGAACGGGCCCGCTGATGCCCCCACCCCCTTCTGTCCGGTAAAGTTACATTGTCATCTCAACAGAAAGTGGCACTATAGATGTCAGAAAACCAAGTACTTTAGATTCATCTATAGCAACAATAAAATATTGCACATTGCTAAATAATGCTAATTTGCTATCATTTACTATCATGTGCATTACATAAAAGATCTAAGGCTGAACTGCAGATTTAAAAGTGATTTATTTGACATTAGCTTATAAATGAGTTTATACGCGGATTAAGTCAAGCTATGCAAGAAAGTGCCTCCGCCAGAGTAAGAAAAATTCTTGGCCTGGAGTCAGGCTTTAAATATTGAAATGTACAAATCAGCAGCATTAAATCGAATGGCATTTTCCAGCATGCAGATGAATGTCTCAGACCACCACCTTCTTTCACAATAAGCGAATGTTTCCTTACTGGTGAAGTGTAAGTGCTTAGCACATTAATGAATCAGCAGGTGCACGGAGAGCCATTAATTCTGCATTTTCAAATATTAATGCCACAGGCTGATTATTTTTAGCTTTTTTACCTCATCAATGCAGGATATAGCAATATATTTTACATTATCAAGTATGGCACACCTGAAATTAAACGTAGTATTTCCATGAATGTGAGGGTGTGCTTAGATTAATGAGGAGACGTGCGTTCCCTTATCAGGGCGTACGCTAATGAGCATTGCATGTGTAGAGAGGAAATGGAGGAATAGTAAGGAGGAACAGAATCCACAGATCAGGCCCCTGTGCCTCAGCTCCCTGGGAAATGTTAGTCAAATGCAAATGGGTGCCGTTTTGGTATCTAGCCAATCAAAATAACTTGAAACTGGTAAAAGACTGAAAAAAAATATTAGATTATGAATAAAAACAGTTGTAAAGATGGCCATACACACATAGATCTCCACCCAATGTGACAAAACCATCGATCCCTCTTTGATCTGAATCTGATTTGTACCACACATGGATGGACACACAATACATGGATTTTCAAACAATTTCAGCATGAAATCTTTTAGAAATTAACTGAACCACAACATTGCACTTCTTGCTGCAGTGCACCATTATGGGTGGTTAATCTAACGCTACTCAATTTTCTGTGCATACCAATTAATAATTTTGGCACATATCGATTTTCAGTTAATATGGATTGAGGTGGCAGGATGGATACCACCTTCCAGAACTGAGTAACAGATCCAAACAAAACTTAAAGGAACACTATTGAGAAAAATTTTAAAATTTAAAACACACGTGTATCAGATGTACTTCCATAATAAAATACACCCATTGCTGTCACTTACAGTAAGCTGTAAAAAAATCTTATGGATCTGACAGGTTTTTGGATTAGTCCATCACCTCATGGGGTTCTCCGTATTCCCTTTATTCTTTACAAAAGCACTTCCTGTAAGGGATCTTGCCTCCCTATGCTCAGGCTTTGGCAGAGAATGCTGAGCCTGATCGCTTCTATGCTACTGTGCGCATGTGCAGATGACCCGCGTATGTGCAGTAGCACGGACCCACTTGGGCTTCGATGGAAAAAGCAGAGCCTGATTGGGTCTGTGCTACTGTGTGAACTGTCGACAAGCCTTTATTGATGCAGATGGGACAGCGCTAAAATGGACTGGTGGAGGAGGACAGGGAAAGCCTCTGGATTATACAGAGGCTTCCCTCCAAGGCCAGATTTATACTTTCACTGCCCCCAAGCCAAGTACAGCAGTGCACCTCCCATTTTATATGCAGCCACCCCTTCCATGTACAGCAGTGCACCTCCCATTTTATATGC
Organism: Hyperolius riggenbachi; assembly: GCF_040937935.1. Lineage (NCBI taxonomy): Eukaryota > Metazoa > Chordata > Amphibia > Anura > Hyperoliidae > Hyperolius > Hyperolius riggenbachi. Next base: position 83,967,917 of record NC_090651.1, read on the forward strand.
AGCCACCTCTTCCATGTGTCACATCCATGTATGCAGCCCCTCTCTTTTATGTACAGCTCCCTTGAGCACGAGCTTCTTCTTT